>NC_034178.2:63835281-63847781 GCF_002021735.2 Oncorhynchus kisutch
TCATGAGGAAAGAAAATGATGTGGACATATTTAAGCAACATCAAGGCATCAGTTAAAGCTAGGTCACAAATGAGTCTTCCAAATGGACAATGACCCCAAGCATACTTTCAAAGTTGTGGCAAAATGGCTTAAGGACAACAAAGTCAAGTTATTGGAGTGGCCATCACAAAGCCCTGACCTCAATCCCATAGAAAACTTGTGGGCGGAACTGAAAAAGTGTGTGCGAGCAAGGAGGCCTACAAACCTGACTCAGTTACACCAACTCTGTCAGGAGGAATGGGCCAAAATTCACCCAATTTATTATGGGAAACTTGTGGAAAGCTTTGACCCAAGTTAAACAATTTAAAGGCAATGCTACGAAATACTAATTGAGTGTATGTAAACTTCTGACCCAGTGGGAATGTGATGAAATAA
This sequence comes from Oncorhynchus kisutch, assembly GCF_002021735.2. Taxonomy (NCBI): domain Eukaryota; kingdom Metazoa; phylum Chordata; class Actinopteri; order Salmoniformes; family Salmonidae; genus Oncorhynchus; species Oncorhynchus kisutch. The sequence goes on from NC_034178.2 coordinate 63,835,696, forward strand.
ATAAATGTTGAAATAAATCATTCTCTCTAATATTATTCTGACATGGTGATCCTAACTGACCTAAGACAAGGATTAAACGTCAGGAATCGTGAAAAACTGAGTTTAAATGTATTTGGCTAAGGTGTATGTAAACTTCCCACTTCCGACCCCATGCTGCACCTCTATTTCTGTTACCACACTCACATCATACCATCGCCTTCTGAATAGACTGAAAATAAATCTTTCAAATAAAAAAAACTAAGACTGACTTCTAAGTGAAGGCTTACCTTCTCCCGGGCACAGACATAGGACTGCTGCCTGCGCACGTGAAACCCGTCTCTGATTGGTTGGAGGAGGAAGAGCTGGAGGACTTGGTTTCTTGACTGAGGGGGTGGGCCAGCCGCTCCTGCAGGGGGTTGGGCCGGTTCCACAGCACCGTCTGTGGGGACGAGTTGTGTCCCTTCCTCCTGAGAGGCCATAGAAAAGGAGAGTTAGGTTTGACGTTATCTTACCCTTCATTTGGTATTACTTTTAGGCAAGTTGGCTGAGAACACATTCTCTCCATAGAAGTTACAACCATACTGGACTTCGATGGAAGGAAGACTTGTCAACATGACAACATATAGAGCAGGGCAGACACAAAGCATCTGCTAACTAAATGATTTAATTAAGATAATTATTTTTATACTAACGTTACGGGTCACACCAATAGACAGACGGAGAGGGAGGAGAACTCACCAGCTGGAGGCTGCCAGGGGCTGGCCGGAAAACAGGTCCACGGCGTCGTTGGTGAGGCAGGTGGCTCCGCCCACGTCCTCCGTGATCAGAGAGAAGTCACTGCTCAGGCTGGTCACGCTGCCCCGGTCCCTGGACTCTGCACCAATCACACGGGAGACACGGGTTTAGCGGACAGGCCATCAGACCAATCAGAGGAGAGACTAGTTGTAGGGGAGGTACTAATTAAAAATACACTGGCTCTGGGAATCATAACATGACAGCTAATGGTGAGAGACGTCATAGTAGGTGACAGCTTGTAGTCAAACCCAGCCTCAATTTACATGGAGACAAACAGGTCTGTGAACGCAAGAGTCGATATCAACAAACATAATTATTATGAAATGAGGTGGGTGGAGGCTGCGTTCACAAACTGGACATCTGGTGAATTGTTTCCATTAGCTGTGTATCATGTCGAGGGGACAAGACATAAAAGCTCATCATGTTAAATCAGAACTGAGGTACAGTGGGAATTCATACCATGGCTTTTCTAAAGTTTCTTAGCACCACTGTACAAACCTCTATCCTTATGTAACATATAATAATGAACTATCTAAAGTTCTCATTATTATGGCATACCATCCTCATTAGCAGCGATACTAATGATTCTACCACACGTCTTGTGCTCCTTATAGGACACATTACTGCACTCTATACTGCTCTGAACTGTTCATCTCAGTATACCCGTCGCAAGACCCACTGGTTGATGCTTATTTATTTTTAAAAAATTAAACTCTTAGGCCTCACTCCCCCCTATCTGAGATATCTACTGCAGCCCTCATCCTCCACATACAACATCCGTTCTGCCAGTCACATTCTGTTAAAGGTCCCCAAAGCACACATCCCTGGGTCGCTCGTCTTTTCAATTCGCTGCAGCTAGCGACTGGAACGAGCTGCAACAAGCACTCAAACTGGACAGTTTAATCTCAATCTCTTCATTCAAAGACTCAATCATGGACACTCTTACTGACCGTTGTGGCTGCTTTGCGTGATGTATTGTTGTCTCTACCTTCTTGCCCTTTGTGCCATGTTTTATACTGCAACCTTGTTGTGTTGCTACCACGCTGTGTTGTCATGTGTTGCTGCCATGTTGTGTTGCTTCCACGCTGTGTTGTCATGTGTTGCTGCCATGTTGTGTTGCCGCCACGCTGTGTTGTCATGTGTTGCCGCCACGCTGTGTTGTCATGTGTTGCCGCCACGCTGTGTTGTCATGTGTTGCCGCCACGCTGTGTTGTCATGTGTTGCCGCCACGCTGTGTTGTCATGTGTTGCCGCCACGCTGTGTTGTCATGTGTTGCCGCCACGCTGTGTTGTCATGTGTTGCTGCAATGTTGTGTTGCTACCACGCTGTGTTGTCATGTGTTGCTACCACGCTGTGTTGTCATGTGTTGCTACCACGCTGTGTTGTCATGTGTTGCTGCCACGCTGTGTTGTCATGTGTTGCTGCCACGCTGTGTTGTCATGTGTTGCTGCCACGCTGTGTTGTCATGTGTTGCTGCCACGCTGTGTTGTCATGTGTTGCTGCCACGCTGTGTTGTCATGTGTTGCTGCCACGCTGTGTTGTCATGTGTTGCTGCCACGCTGTGTTGTCATGTGTTGCTGCCTTGCTATGTTGTTGTCTTAGGTCTATCTTTATGTAGTGTTGTATCTCTTGTCGTGATGTGTGTTTTGTCCTATATTTATATTTTATATTCCAGTCCCAGTCCCCGCAGGAGGCCTTTTGCCTTTTGGTAGGCCGTCATTGTAAATAAGAAGAAAAAAAAGAAAACCTGTTTAATGAGCCACAGACTACCAAGTACATGTAGGTACTGTGACATCATAAAATATTATGTAAGGGATAATCAACAAGGGGCTATAAGTTATATGGAACATAATGCCTGATGTGGAAGGTTTGTGCTACGACGCACTAGAGGAGAGCGTGAATTATCTCCCTATAATGCACAGCAATATTCAACGGCTATGAATATCATTCTTACATGTTCTATGTTTGAGCTGCTTTTGAAAGCAAAAGATGAATTTAAAATAAAATATTATTGCCATTGTTTAATTAGATTTTCATTGCAAGCTAAGAGGACTGATGGTTTGGATAGCTAAGCTAGCAAGTCAGTCAGTTTGGTTACCAAGGCAACTGCTGTAGCTATCTAGTAAACTTGCTAGCTAGCTACTTCAGTGCATTTCTATTGGCAAATGAACACATTTTCTAGCGACAAATGTGTTTAAATTATAGTCATTGCATAAGCGGGATAATCAACTTCCGGCTCTATGTGTTCTCTGGAAAATAATGCAATTCTGTGGAAGGTTAGTCGTGGCACACATTTTTCAGATCATGCATTATTTTCCATAGAATACATAGCCTCTTGTTGATTATCCCTTTCATATAACAGGGATTTTCTGCCATTGAAATCCTTGGAGGGTCGCCTAACCGTTTTTTCAGGTCGCCTAAGTCCAAACTGTAAAACTAAATTATAATATGGTATAAGTTTTCTGTGTCAAATGTAATGATTAAAACCAGATATAAAATATGTAGAAAAGATAATGGACCTATATATTTTTTATAGTATAATCTTTGAAAACTAACAATCACCAAAATAAAAAAGTTACACTCAGGGAGAATTGAAAATTCCCCAAAACAATTAATTTAGCAGTATACATTTTGTTATTATGTTTGAGCAAAATAACACAGGATTAGCCATGGCAAAATGCATAACATAAGCTTTAAAAATGCAAAAAAAAAGTCCCAACACCTAAACCCACTTTTGATGCAGAAAATAAACTGTTGCAAATCGAGAGCTTGGGACTACAAGGTTCAATCTGCAAAAATATGATTGAGATAACTGGCTTTTAAGTTCCGAACCCTCATTGGTTTGAATGGTGTCAGCAATTTTTTTATTGTATTTTTTCTCTAACAACTTAAACTGTGGTATTTAGAGTACTACATGGCTAGAAAACATTGAACAGCACAAGGCTATGTCAATAACTCAATTTGGTCAATAACGCTAATAGAACCTTAGTCTCAAGCTCTTGAAATGTCTCCAGGGAAACAACTTACTCAACTGGCAGAGGTCATCCACTGTGAAATCAGTGTCTTTGAAATGAGAGTTTTTCCTTCTGTGGAAACTGGAGAGAAAAAGGGATGCTGAAACAATACACACACAGAGAGAGACAGAGAGAGAGAAAAAATGAAAGGAAAAAAAAGAGCGAGGGAGGGAGAGAAAAAAAGTGAAAGAGAGCGATCGATCAAAGAACAGAGAGAAAGAAAAAACACTTTTTAAAAAATCTGTTTTGTCATAGTGGGAATCGGACCATGAAATAACAGCATTATTGCCCTGAGTGGCTGTATGTATACTTACAACTCTCCTGTTGAAACTTCTAAAAGAGTGGCTTAAGGGCATTGTAAACTGGGTGTACAGGCTGAATGACAATGTATGCGTCCCCGAAATGGCACCCTATTCCCTATATAGTGCACCACTTTTGACCAGGGCCAATAGTGCTCTGGTAATGGTAATGTACTATATAAGGACTAGGGTTTCCATTTCAGGGACAGACAACGTTTTATAAAAAGTGCATTTACATTTCAAACGTCTGTTGTTCCGTGACATTTCACTCACCTCGGTTTCTTCATGGCAGAGAACTTCTCTGAGACAATGTGCTTCAAAAAATTGAAGCAAAAAAAGAAAATCTGCCAGGAGGAATAGAAGGAGTTTAGTGTTGGAGATGAATTAAATACATGACAAAATACTGCCCCCTAGTTTTGAAAAACATCCCCAAACACCTCACTTTAGTTGAAAATTGGAACAAGCTTAGTGAATAGTTACAGTAGTCTGGTATATCAGTTTCATAAAATCAGACAAAGCTGTACTCTTATCTTTACAAGCCATTCAATCTACTTTGGTGCAGTAAATTCCAAAAAAAACTAATTCAAGAGGTTGGCAACAGTGTTTGAACTTGGGGGAAAGAACCATATTAACTAAATAGAAAAACGTATAATCAATGTTTTAATATTCCACACACACGCCATTGCATTGATATTGTGTTAGAGTACTACTGACCTCCTCTCCTTTGCTGAGGCGATCAGGTAGCATATGACTGTAGGAAACACAGACCAGATCGGTGACAATGATCGCCGAATCCATCAAAAAAAATCTAGCTAAGAACCCTTTACTACATATGATTATGAGCCACCATCCCCAACCAACCTATTTAACTCCTTCATACTTTCTCAATTCCTTTTCAGTGTACAGTTTTCTCCATGCTCCTGGTAACAATGTAGGTGTGCCAGTTATACTTTTACAATTTATATACTTATTTGATCAAACAGTATAAATCTTAAGATCAAAGTGAAGATGGAGACTGCAAAGCAAAAAGAAGAGGATTCAGTTTAGAACTCATTGTTTATAAAAGTATACCAATAACCAATTGACCCATCATCCCTCCTATCATCTCTGACCTCTGGCTTTGAACCCGAATCAGTCAAGTTACCTTTCACATTTAAAGGTGAAACAAACAAATGAACCAACTCTCAATGGGAGTTTAAAGTTAGACCCAGCGAGATGACGTTGCCACGAGCAGCACTGCAGATATTGTGATGGGTACGATGCAAGACTTCGCTCTCACACAGTCACACTAAGTCTTTGCGCATGTGCACGGGTTCTCTTCACGCTGCAGAAAGGTTTAGCCTTGCGCTTCAACACACTTAGTTGTTGGGGAAAATGACCCACTATGCTGTTTACTTCTTGCATCTAAATCATATCACTGGGTCTACCTTTAAGTGATGGAGAGATAACAAATCAATACAGACCACCACATCAAACCCAACAGTTGAAAGAAATGCCCAATTATGATGGATTGTAGGAAGGAAGATGTGTGTGTGTGTGTGTGTGTACTATTCTTGGTTGGTCCCATCCCTCCTCCTTGAAAGCAGTCCCAGGAGTTTGGACAAGAATAATTACTCTATTGGGCTATCTGGAGGGCGGACGTTTTCTTTTGGACTCCATTTGATGAGTTAAACATTGGAGAGATGCACAGCGGTAATTATATATATGAGAGAGAAGAGAAGAGGAGAGGTCCATTGTGAGCTCAATGTGAATCCTTACCCAAAGAGGAACCAGTCGTAGGCGATGGTCAGATAGAGGATTTCAGCCGGCTCCAGACTAGCGTGGACGGCACCATCCTAGGAAAAAATTCATTCAAGAATGCAAATTAGCCTCCATGGGCACCACATGGTGGCATTGGCATGGTCGTTAGATTACGAGCCAGCCGCTATCCTCTGTCTATTTTTTTTATTCCATTTGTAAGATATACCATGCATGATAGATGTAGTGAAAAGTGTCAGGTACAAATTCCTGGGTTCAAATATTATTTTGAAATCATTTCAAATACTTGAAGAGGCAATCAGCAATTGCTACATAGATTTTTGGGACATCCATTAAATGATATGTACCCATTGAAGAATTTAATTTATGAGCTTAATTTAACTGTCGTACCCCATCAGAGCCCAAAATATAAGTTGGTTTTACTCCAATATTTCTAAACAAAGTAAAATGTATACAAAACAATGCACAGCCTGAAAACATGGTTAAAACAACAATGATGATATCATGGATGGTCAGTCCTTACATCAGTCCTGTCTTTGAATTTGAGAGCGATTACATTTCTCTAGCCCTATCCTTCAGCTTACAGAGACAGTGGCAGAGAAAACACTTTGTTATTGTTTCAACCACTGATTGGCCCTTTAAGCTGGGCTTGATTGAGGTTCCCTGGTTTAATGGAACAGTCCCCAATCTGCCAAAACCCACCCACCTGACACTTTGGGCAAGCTAAAGCAAACGCTGGAAGTATTTAACAGATTTCAAATAGTATTTGATGCATATTTATATGGCCAAACCTAATATTACATTTTAAATAAACGCAGACACTGAATATTGAATCTGGTGATTAAGCAGTGGGTCTTGCATGTGAATTCAAGACCTGGGGGGTCAAAGCTGATGAATTCATTGTGGGATTACAGAACATTAATTTTGAAGAAGTGCCTTTGGAATTGAATTACAAAATGGATACCTGGTTGGTGGAGGTAGAGAGGTAGAGCGCGAGAGAGGTATATCGTATTTACGGTATACCAAGTTATTTGGAAATAACCACGGGATGGTTTTTCAATACCGTTGAAACTATTTACATTTTTTAATACATTTGGATATTTTGCTACTTTTTATGTAAATACCTGCAGTCAACTTGTGCAATACATTAGGAGTTAAAGCAGATTGCGTTCTTCATTTCACCTGTCACATTTTTCATTATGAAGAGTACAGGTAGTAACCATTGACCTGGTGTTGGTTTACAAGCACACACACAATGTGCTAAATGCTCTGCAGTTGTGCATTTGGTTAGCTAATATAGTAGCAAAAGTATGTGAACATTTTATTCCCAAATCAGGGGCATTAATATGGAGCTGGTCCCCCCTTTGCTGCTATAACAGCCTCCACTCTTCTGGGAAGGCTTTCTACAAGATGTTGGAACATTGCTTTGGGGACTTCCATTCAGCCACAATAGCATTATGCCTGGCTCGCAGTCGGTGTTCCAATTCATACCAAAGGTGTTCAATGGGGTTGAGGTCAGGGCTCTGTGCAGACCAGTCAAGTTCTTCCCCACCGATATTGACAAAGCATTTTTGTATGGACCTCGCTTTGTGCACAGGGGCATTGTCATGCTGAAACAGGAAAGGGCCTTCCACAAACGGTTGCCACATACAGTGGGGCAAAAAAATATTTAGTCAGCCACCAATTGTGCAAGTTCTCCTACTTAAAGATGAGAGAGGCCTGTAATTTTCATCATAGGTACACTTCAACTATGACAGAAAAAATGAGAACGAAAACAATCCAGAAAATCACATCGTAGGATTTTTTATGAAGTTATTTGCAAATGATGGTGGAAAATAAGTATTTGGTCAATAACAAAAGTTTCTCAATAATTTGTTATATACCCTTTGTTGGCAATGACAGAGGTCAAACATTTTCTGTAAGTCTTCACAAGGTTTTCACACACTGTTGTTGGTATTTTGGCCCATTCCTCCATGCAGCTCCTCTAGAGCAGTGATGTTTTGGGGCTGTTGCTGGGCAACACGGACTTTCAACTCCCTCCAAAGATTTTCTATGGGGTTGAGATCTGGAGACTGGCTAGGTCACTCCAGGACCTTGAAATGATTCTTACGAAGCCACTCCTTCGTTGCCCGGACGGTGTGTTTGGGATCATTGTCATGCTGAAAGACCCAGCTACGTTTCATCTTCAATGCCCTTGCTGATGGGAGGTTTTCACTCAAAATCTCATGATACATGGCCCCATTCATTCTTTCCTTTACACAGATCAGTCATCCTGGTCCCTTTGCACAAAAACAGCCCCACAGCATGATGTTTCCACCCCCATGCTTCACAGTAGGTATGGTGTTCTTTGGATACCACTCAGCATTCTTTGTCCTCCAAACACGACGAGTTGAGTGTTTACCAAAAAGTTTTATTTTGGTTTCATCTGACCATATGACATTCTCCCAATCTTCTTCTGGATCATCCAAATGCTCTCTAGCAAACTTCAGACGGGCCTGGACATGTACTGGCTTAAGCAGGGGACACGTCTGGCACTGCAGGATTTGAGTCCCTGGCGGCATAGTGTGTTACTGATGGTAGGCTTTGTTACTTTGGTCCCAGCTCTCTGCAGGTCATTCACTAGGTCCCCCCGTGTGGTTCTGGGATTTTTGCTCACCGTTCTTATGATCATTTTGACCCCACGGGGTGAGATCTTGCGTGGAGCCCCAGATGGAGGGAGATTATCAGTGGTCTTGTATGTTTTCCATTTCCTAATAATTGCTCCCACAGTTGATTTCTTCAAACCAAGCTGCTTACCTATTGCAGATTCAGTCTTCCCAGCCTGCAATTTTGTTTCTGGTGTCCCTTGACAGCTCTTTGGTCTTGGCCATAGTGGAGTTTGGAGTGTGACTGTTTGTGGTTGTGGACAGGTGTCTTTTATATTGATAACAAGTTCAAACAGGTGCCATTAATACAGGTAACGAGTGGAGGACAGAGGTGCCTCTTAACAAAGAAGTTACAGGTCTGTGAGAGGTCTTGTTTGTAGGTGACCAAATACTTATTTTCCACCATAATTTGCAAATAAATAAATAAAAAAATCCTACAATGTGATTTTCTGGATTTCTTTTCCTCATTTTGTCTGTCATAGTTGAAGTGTACCTATGATGAAAATTACAGGCCTCATCTTTTTAAGTGGGAGAACTTGCACAATTGGTGGCTGACTAAATACTTTTTTGCCCCACTGTAGTTAGAAACACAGAATCATCTACAATGTCATTGGACGCTGTAGTGTTAAGATTTGCACAAGCATTTTGCTACACTCGCAATAACATCTGATAACCATGTGTATGTGACCAATAAAATGTGATTTCCCTTCACTAGAACTTAGAGGCCAAGCCCGAACCATTAAAAAAAACTGCCCCAGACCATTATTCCTCACCCACCAAACTTTACAGTTGGCACTATGCATTGGGGCAGGTAGCGTTCTCCTGGCATCCGCCAAACCTAGATTTGTTCGCCGGACTGCCAGATGGTGAAGCGTGATTCATTCCTCCAGAGAACACGTTTCCACTGCTCCAGAGTGGCGGCGAGCTTTATACCACTCCAGGCGAAGATTGACATTGCACATGGTAATCTTAGGCTTGTGTGCGGCTGCTCTGCCATGGAAATACATTTAATGAAAATCTTGACGAAGAGTTCTTGTGCTGACATTGCTTCCAGAGGCAGTTTGGAACATTGCCTGAGTGTTGCAGCCGAGGACAGATTATTTTTACGCGCTTCAGCAGACGGCGATGCTGTTCTGTGAGCTTGTGGCCGAGCCGTTGTTGCTCCAGCACTTACAACTGACCGGGGCACTTACAATTGACTTGTTGGAAAGGTGGCATCCTATGACAGTGCCACGTTGAAAGTCACTGAGGTCTTAAGTACAGGCCATTCTACTGCCAATGTGTTTGTCTATGGAGATGTATTGGCTGTGTGCTCGATTTTATACACCTGTCAGCAACGGGTGTGGCTGAAATAGCAGAATCCAAGTTGTTAGCTTCTTTCAAAATCAAGAGAATCTCCTTCTGGATCATGAGCCTTGCTGTGCAATATTTGTTTTGAGGGTGCAGAAAACTGTGAGTAGCATTTTGTTGGTTACTTGCTATACTTTTATGAGCTGGGATGTCTGTCATGAAAATAGTTTAAGTCAGAGACTATAAAATGTTCACAATGCAATCGTTAGCATTCCCTATGGGATTTAACATATACTTGTTAGCATTGCTAACCTTCGGATTACAAAGGCTCAGTGGGTTTTGAAACTAGCGCCCCTTGTGATCAATGCCGGTATTACCAAATACCCTGGTACGGCACAAGGTCGGTATGAAGGCCGCCCAAGCCTAGGAGAGAAAAATAGAGAGAGAAACAGATGGACAGGAATAAAAGAGAGAGATAAGAGGAGAACACTTACTGCCCACAGCGAGAGACGCAGGAGGGACACGAAGAGAGGTGTCCGGTCCCAACCGGATATGCAGTGCACGAGGAGACCGCTCTCGTCTACAGGGAGCAAACCCAATCAGAACCACTTAAGAAATGAAGGTTGACACAAGGTTTTATAGAGATTAGGAAGTGATGAGGAATAAAGCCCATGAACAAGACTAGTAGTTCAACATCTCAGAGACCCTCACTGGACCCTTTGAGATATGAGATAGGACTTAACCAGTCTTTTCTAGGTCAATTTACTTCCTGAAAGAAATTGGTTACAGCCCCCAAGGAGCCAGACACCCCCAAGGAGCCAGACCCACCCACACACCAGACCCCCCCCCACACGACCCACCCACCCACACCAGACACCCACCCACACCAGACCCCCCCCCACACACACCAGACCCACACACCAGCACCACGCACCACACCAGCACCACGCACCACACCCACACGACCCCCACACACACCAGACCCCCACACACACAGACACACACCAGACCCACACCTTTACACACACCAGACCCACCCACACACACACACACCCACACCAGACCCACACACACACCAGACCCACACACCCCCACACACACACACCAGACCCACACACCCCCACACACACACACCAGACCCACACACACACACACACCAAACCCACACACACACACACCAGACCCACACACACACACACCAGACCCACACACCCCCCACACACACACACCAGACCCACACACACACACACCAGACCCACACACACACACACCAGACCCACACACACACACACACCAGACCCACACACACACACCAGACCCACACACACACACACACACCAGACCCACACACACACACACACCAGACCCACACACACACACACACACCAGACCCACACACACACACACACACACACACACCAGACCCACACACACACACCAGACCCACACACACACACCAGACCCACACACACACACACACACACACCAGACCCACACACACACACCAGACCCACACACACACACACACACACACACACCAGACCCACACACACACACACACCAGACCCACACACACACACCAGACCCACACACACACACCAGACCCACACCAGACCCACACACCAGACCCACACAACCAGACCCACACACACACACACCAGACCCACACACACACACACACCAGACCCACACACACACACACACCAGACCCACACACACACACACACACACCACACCCACACACCAGACCCACACACACCAGACCCACACACACACACACACACCAGACCCACACACACACACACCAGACCCACACACACACCAGACCCACACACACACCAGACCCACACACACACCAGACCCACACACACACCAGACCCACACACACACACACACACCAGACCCACCCCAGACCCACCCACACACACCAGACCCACACACACACACACCCCAGACCCACCCACACACACCAGACCCACACACACACACCAGACCCACACACACACACACACACACACACACCAGACCGACACACACACACACACCAGACCCACACACACACACACCAGACCCACCCACACACACCAGACCCACCCCAGACCCACCCACACACACCAGACCCACACACACACACACACACACCAGACCCACACACCAGACCCACACACACACACCAGACCCACACACACACACCAGACCCACACACACACACACACACACACACACCAGACCCACCCCCACCCACACACACCAGACCCACCCCAGACCCACCCACACACACCAGACCCACACACACACACACACCA
>NC_034178.2:63852781-63882781 GCF_002021735.2 Oncorhynchus kisutch
AGTAAAACTTTCCTAAAAAAAATCTGCTAATCAGCAAAATCTGAAAACAATGGACATAATACATTTGTTTAACATGAGAAATTATTAGCCAGCAAACAGATGCAGCTTCATAACCCACCTACAGAGGTCACTGTGAGACCACTAATATCAGGAAAGACTCAGAATCACAGCTCGCTGAAGTATTGAATACAGTATAATTATGGTTATATAGGGAAAATAGTAGATGCACCTGATATTCAGGTATTAGTAGACATACCTGATATTTACTCCAGTCTATATTCAAGTTCTTGGTAAAGCACACAGGGATTGTCAAAGGAGCATCCACAAAATCCTGTTGATGAAGGTTAACAATGAAACAGTATGTTTTGAGGTCTGAGCTCCTAATTCATAAAGCGTGTAAGAGTGATCACCTAGGTTCAGTTACGTCTTTGAGATCTGAGCTCCTATTCATAAAGCGTGCTCACCTAGGTTCAGTTTGGTCTTTGAGATCACAATGAATAAGATAAATGGTCAGGGGGGGACCGGATCCTACATCAGTAGTCCTAACTTCAAGACGCATTGTCAATACAAGCCCTGAGAATAGTTCATCTGGATGGATAGATATGAGGAATCTCAGAGATTGTGTGTGTGCGTCAAACACAATACCTGATTCCAGTTGAATACTAGTCCCTCAGCGGTGTAGTCTCTATCTTTGTAGTCCTTAAAGAACTCACACCCTGGAGACACAGAGAGAGGGGTGGTGTTCATTAGACAGCGAACAGAAGAAAACAGAAACAGGGAGGATCCAATAAGAACCACTTGTTTCCGGTTTCAGTTGAAAACCGTGTACGCTAATGAATACAGCCCTGGTGTTGTGGTAAAAAAAATGGTATGCATAGAGAAGAGTACAGCTCTCTCTGTACTGAGTGTAGCTATAACAATAAGGATGTTGGAATGCATTGTAAAGCTTACCAACTGCCTTTCTGTTGTCTATGTAACTATTGTACATAAACTGTGTGTGGAAACCTACTTTTCCTAATAAAACCGACATTATAAAAAGTAGATAAAAAGTTAATAAATAAATGTATTTTAAAATGTAAGGGGTTGGGTTGTAGAGAGATTTGGGTTTTACCCGGGTAAGGGTTAGGGTTTTACCCGGGCAAGGGTTTTACCTGGGTACAAGTTAGGGATTTTCCTGGATAAGGGTTTTTACCTGGGTAAGGCACAGAGAGCAGCGTGAAGTCTGCATATCGTTGAGCCTTATCCACCTTCTCAGACGAGGTGACACTGGACGACAGATCAAATAAAAGAGTAGAGAGAAAATATTCCCAATGTGATGAAGCAGCTACAACATACCCGAAGCACTAACCTCATACTGAACATTCTTGTCTAACGGTGCGTATACATGACATGCTTCCCGAATGAACTGTCACACATAGCAAGCACGCACATACATCAACTGTACATAATAATAATAATTTGGGGGGTGCTTATATTTGTTCTGTTACACACTTGTACAAGTGTGAACTGGAAATGTGTGTCTTGCATATTCCAACTCCACCGAGACACCCGGAGGGAGTGGGGTCACAGCCAGGGTCACCAGTGTCCAGTGCCCCTGGAGAAATTGGGGTTAAGTGCCTTGCTCAGGGCACAGCGACAGATTTTTTCCCCACCTAATCGGCTCTGGGATTTGAACCAGCGACCTTTCAGTTACTGGCCCAACGCTCTAACCTTGAGGCTACCTGCCGCACACAATTACATCAAACAAGTACGCAGGCACCTAGGTAAATAAACACACACAACCTTTTGACAAAAACACCGCCACACATGCAAAGGTCAACATGCAAACAAGGGTACACTTTAGGAGTCAGGTATATTACATAGCGCTACCAAAAGACCAACCTGTGAGTGTGTGTTGAATACATTAACAATCCTGGCTGAGTGAGGGCGTGTTGAATACATTAACAATCCTGGCTGAGTGAGGGCGTGTTGAATACATTAACAATCCTGGCTGAGTGAGGGCGTGTTGAATACATTAACAATCCTGGCTGAGTGAGGGCGTGTTGAATACATTAACAATCCTGGCTGAGTGAGGGCGTGTTGAATACATTAACAATCCTGGCTGAGTGAGGGCGTGTTGAATACATTAACAATCCTGGCTGAGTGAGGGCGTGTTGAATACATTAACAATCCTGGCTGAGTGAGGGCGTGTTGAATACATTAACAATCCTGGCTGAGTGAGGGCATGTTGAATACATTAACAATCCTGGCTGAGTGAGGGCGTGTTGAATACATTAACAATCCTGGCTGAGTGAGGGCGTGTTGAATACATTAACAATCCTAGCTGGGTGTGTTGAATACATTAAGAATCCTAGCTGGGTGAGGGTGTGTTGAATACATTAAGAATCCTAGCTGGGTGTGTTGAATACATTAAGAATCCTAGCTGGGTGTGTTGAATACATTAAGAATCCTGGCTGGGTGTGTTGAATACATTAAGAATCCTGGCTGGGTGTGTTGAATACATTAAGAATCCTGGCTGGGTGTGTTGAATACATTAAGAATCCTGGCTGGGTGTGTTGAATACATTAAGAATCCTGGCTGGGTGTGTTGAATACATTAAGAATGCTGGCTGGGTGTGTTGAATACATTAAGAATGCTGGCTGGGTGTGTTGAATACATTAAGAATGCTGGCTGGGTGAGGGTGTGTTGAATACATTAAGAATGCTGGCTGGGTGAGGGTGTGTTGAATACATTAAGAATGCTGGCTGGGTGAGGGTGTGTTGAATACATTAAGAATGCTGGCTGGGTGAGGGTGTGTTGAATACATTAAGAATGCTGGCTGGGTGAGGGTGTGTTGAATACATTAAGAATGCTGGCTGGGTGAGGGTGTGTTGAATACATTAAGAATGCTGGCTGGGTGAGGGTGTGTTGAATACATTAAGAATGCTGGCTGGGTGAGGGTGTGGGTGTGTTGACTTACTTTAGGCCAAACTTGACCTTCTTGTTCTCCACCATAAGGTCACAGATGTAGCGCACAGAGAGGTAGCGCAGCAGCTTGATGTCCAGACCCCGCACCTTGTCAAAGAGCTGAGAGTCCCCATTGCTGAAGAGAGACAGAAAGAAAGTGAGACAGATGGTTGAGCAGAGAAGTACACAGAACCACTAACATGTATTTAGTATTTTCAGCATTCAATCAAGCAAGAAAAAGAAAGAGAGCGATAGGAGGGAGAGAAACACAATGAGAAGGGGTACACAGAGAGAGTGATAGGAGGGAGAGAAACACAATGAGAAGGGCTACACAGAGAGAGTGATAGGAGGGAGAGAAACACAATGAGAAGGGGTACACAGAGAGAGTGATAGGAGGGAGAGAAACACAATGAGAAGGGCTACACAGAGAGAGTGATAGGAGGGAGAGAAACACAATGAGAAGGGCTACACAGAGAGAGTGATAGGAGGGAGAGAAACACAATGAGAAGGGGTACACAGAGAGAGTGATAGGAGGGAGAGAAACACAATGAGAAGGGCTACACAGAGAGAGTGATAGGAGGGAGAGAAACACAATGAGAAGGGCTACACAGAGAGAGAGTGATAGGAGGGAGAGAAACACAATGAGAAGGGGTACACAGAGAGTGATAGGAGGGAGAGAAACACAATGAGAAGGGGTACACAGAGAGCGTTATAGGAGAGAGAGAAACACAATGAGAAGGGGTACACAGAGAGTGATAGGAGGGAGAGAAATAGTGCAAAGAAATTAAGATTTTAGACGTCATCACATTACCACTCAAATGTCTGTGGCATTTTGAGTATTGAATCAAGCAAAGAAACCAAACCCTCATGTGAAAAGACACCAACCTGGCACTGTCGTCCTCTGGAACCTCTGGCTCAGACTCTGCCCCCCATGTGTCATCAATCCCCCCTAGGGAGGAAGACGGAGACAGAGCTGCATCACGACAACAAAATTCTAAACTGGATCCATTTATCCGCAATAAAGGGACGTTTCAAATATCGAATACAGACACTTTCTTCAGGAAAGGGATGCATATTCAAAAACTGGCTTGGGGAATGGACTACAGCCAAACAAGTGGAAATACAGCAGCAACGTTTGATCTTATGAAAAATACTTTTTTTTAAAAGAAGGAGAAAAAAAAGTTACAAATAATTGAAGAGCAGCAGTAAAAAGTGAGATGCTTGCTGACAAAGCAGTCGCTCTGACAAAGGTGAGTAGATCCAAACGTTAGCATTTCAGACACAAAAGTGAAACTGGGTGGAAGCAGTGCATGAAAACTTATCCTTTTGTAAATGGGTCCAGATTAAAATTGATCTGGGCCTGTATTCATAAAGCTTCTCAGAGCAGGAATGCTGATCTAGGATCTAGTTCTCCCTGTCCATGTAATCTTATTAACTATGATCAAAAGGGGAAAACTGACCAACCCTGAGACACTTAGTGAACTATATTAAGAGTTTTCCTTGCAGACAAAATTAATTTTGTATCAGTCTCACCTGAGAAGATGTAGTTGTAGCCTGTGCGCCCATATAGCTCCCCCCAGCCTGCCAGAGTGGATGAGCGACAGATATGCTGCAATGGAAGACAACAAAGGATTAGCACACACATATCCATAAAAAAAAATGTTTAACACATTTACATACACATATACATACACAGTAGCCATCAAAAGTTTGGACATAGCTACTCATTCAAGTTTTTTACTATTTTCTACATTGTAGATTAATAGTGAAGACATCAAAATTATGCAATAACACGTTTGGAATCCAAAGACTGTTCAACAAATCAAAATATTTTATATTTGAGATTATTTAAAGTAACCACCCTTTGCCTTGACAGCTTTGCACATTCTTGACATTTTCTCAACCAGCTTCATGAGGAATGCTTTTCCAACAGTCTTGAAGGAGTTCCCACATATGCTGAGCACTTATTGGCTGCTTTTCCTTCACTCTGTGATCCAACTCATCCCAAACCATCTCAATTGGATTGAGGTTGGGTGATTGTGGAGGCCAGGCCATCGGATGCAGAACTCCATCACTCTCCTTCTTGGTCAAATAGTCCTTACAGCCTGAAGGTGTGTTTTGGGTCATTGTCCTGTTGAAAAACAGGACCACTAAGCGCAAACCAGATGGGATGGCTTTTTGCTACAGAATGCTGTGGAAGCCATGCTGGTTAAGTGTGCCTTGAATTCTAAATAAATCACTGACAGTGTCACAAGCAAAGCACCATCACACCACCTCCTCCAGCTTCATGTTGGGAACCACACCAAAGGACAGATTTCCAAAGGACAGATTTCCACCGGTCTAATTGCTCATGTTTCTTGGACCAATCAAGTCTCTTCTTCTTTTTGGTGCACTTTTAGTAATAGTTTCTTTGCAGCAATTTGACCATGAAGGCCTGCTTCACACAGTCTCATCTGAATAGTTGATGTTGAGATGTGTCTGTTACTTCAACTCTGTGAAGCATTTATTTGGGCTGCAATCTGAGGTGCAGTTAACTCTAATTAACTTACCTTCTGCAGCATTGGTAACTCTGGGTCTTCCTTTCCTGTGGCGGTCCTCATGAGATTCAATTTCAATATAGCGCTTGATCGTTTTTGAGACTGCACTTGAAGAAACGTTCAAATGTCTTGACATTTTCCAGACAGACTGACCTTCATGTCTTAAAGTAATGATGGACTGTCATTTCTCTTTGCTTATTTGAGCTGTTGTTGCCATAATAACGACTTGGTCTTTTACCAAATAGGGCTATCTTCTGTATACCACCCCTACCTTGTCACAACAGCTCATTGGCTCAAATTCATTAAGGAAAGAAATTACACATATTAAGAAGGCACACGTTTTAACTGAAATGTATTCCAGGTGACAACCTTATGGAGCAGGAGTTGCGCAAGGCATTGTATCTCAGTGCTAGAAGCTTCACTACAGACCCTGGTTCGATCCCAGGCTGTATCACAACCGGCCGTGATCGGGAGTCCCATAAAGCAGCGCACAATTGGCCCAGCGTCATCCAGGTTAGGGGAGGGGTTTGGCCTGGGTAGGCAGTCATTGTAAAATAAGAATTTGTTCTTAACTGGCTTGCCTAGATAAATAAAGGTTTAAATAAATAAAAAGCTGGTTGAGAGAACACCAAGAGTGCACAAGGCAAAGGCTGGCTACTGTGAAGAATCTCAAATATATGTTTACCCTTTATTGGTTACTACATGATTTCATATGTGTTATTTCATAGTTTTTATGTCTTCACTATTATTCTACAATGAAGAAAATAGTCAAAATAAAGAAAAACCCTAGAATGAGCAGGTGTCCAAACTTTTGAATGGTATTGTATATAAATAATATATTTACATATAAATAAATATGTAAATAGATACAAATCTCTCTCTCTATATATATATATATATATATACGAATCATACTTTGCCGTTGTAGAGGATGACAGGGCAGACAAACCTCCCTCTGCAGCGGGCCATCTTACTGCGGTTCACCAGATCCTGCAGCTTGGTGATCTGGACTGTGCTCTCAAACCTAAGGAGACAGCAGCAGCAAGATATCAAGCAATAAAAATCAGCAATACATGGATCATCAATATACCAAATAGCAATAGATCTTCATTGATATGTTAAAACAAAGCAATACCTACATGAATCATAGTCCTCAATATAGCAATATTATATAATGTAGCAAGTGAAAAATCTAATCGTATTTGTCACATACACATGGTTAGCAGATTTTAATGCGAGTGTAGCGAAATAACACATCAAACTGCCCCAATAGTCAGAGACTGATGGCTCACATACAGTCCAGTAAGATTGGCTCGGCGCCAGAGATACAGGTTCAACCATAGTACAGCCAAAGCCCCTGGAGCAGCTTAGGGGTGAATGGAGGATGTCCCAAATGGCCTCCTATTCCCTATTTTGTGCGCTACTTTTGACCAGTGCGCTACTTTTGACCAGTGCCGAGAGAAACTAATTTGGTGTACCGTTTTATCTGTGGATTAATTGTCAGCGTAGAGGACCTTGTGCCTTTCAGGTAAAATAACAACCCAGTGTTTATATCAAAGGACAAATTAGTTAGCAACAGCAAGCTAGCTAGCTAATTTTCAATAAATGTTTAATGCTTTTCGACCTGTCCCAAAATTAATATAATTGGTTCAGAGTTTGTTTTGATATTTCAACCTGCGTGTCCTGATCGTGTCTGGTGCGGGGTTACAAAAATCAGCATGCACGCGAGTGGTTTGGTCAGCATGTAACTCAACCCCATTTAGTATTCAGCGTTTTCATTTTAACATCCAAACTAATGGGTATTCTTGAGTGAGCTCATAGCCTAAAGCCCCTATTTAGTGTCAATCAACAACACAAACAATGACATAAAATCCATCTCACTCGTGTGTTTGTTAGCTCTAGATAACCTGGTTGGGCAAATATTTTATGGGTGTTTACATGAATTATTGAGTGGCTGTTTCCCCCGACTTATGAATTCACGTAGAGGGCAACTATGGGACAGGTCACAGACATACGGAAACATAACGCATGAAGGGAATACATTCTCCCCATGAACATGTTATCCAGTCTGACAAAATCACTTTTTTAAACCTTGAGACATCTTCCTCACTGTGTGGATCTTAGAAGCGTTGCGCTCCTCTACTCATAGGTCAAAAGTACATATTCTATTTCCGAACACATTCCAAAATAGAACGCTCCCATAACGTTTCCCATTTAATCATAAATATAATTAGAGAACCTCAGACATTTCCAACCCCCTCGGTATAATGAATCATGAAGATGTGGACCGGACTACATTTAACCCCGTTTTGTTTTCTGTCCAATAACAGGTCAGGGCCTGTTTTCTTAATCCACCTCAAATTAGAAAAGATGATCTCGGATCAGATCATAATGAATAAGACTACAGGGACCAGGTGACCTGAGCCTAGATCAGCACTCCTACTCCAAGTTCACATTCATCATATCTGAATATGGGCTGTGGACTAAGGTACACACAAATAAACAACAGTGTAATTGGTGACTAAGTGGACTGAACTTTGTCTCAGGCTGTGACTGAGAATGTTACTGGCTGTCAAATCCTTGTTTGTTTCTTCAACTCCTCTCCAAGCCTATTGGGGGAGAGGATCCAAGGTCCCTCCCTCGGTCCTCCTCCTCCAATGTGCTTTGAGAGAAGTTGAGGAAACAAGGACTGTGGAAACAAGGACTGGACATCTAGTAGGTCTAATATTTGCAGACACAGCCTCATTGATGACCTTGTTAAGGTAACGTAGGTAGGTACGGTACCCGTCTTTATGGAGCTCTGTACATTCATACTCGAGGAAGACCATCTGTCGGGGGTAGTGGCCACACACCTCCCCGTTGGCGTTGTGGATGACACTGTACTTGTAGTCTCGGCCAAAGAGCTCCAAGCAACGCTTCTCTATCGTCTCGACCTGTAAGAGACAAATATTCCAAAATGGTGTTTGATAGACTTCCGTGAAACGCATAGTCACCCCCCACACAAAGAAGGAAAAACAGGATGTGTAGCTCAGTTAATTGGCTACAACCTGGGAAGAGCCAATGGTACAGTGGTCCCATGTCCCACATTTAGGTGATGCTCATGAGAAACTGCAGACGTACACATTAAAAGGTGGCTTGTGAAGGATTTCCTGCTGCGTGTTTGGTCACTTCTAAATCATATGAAATATAACCACTAGAATTATAAAGAATATGAACCGATATGCGTACCATCTCATCATTACCCCCAAAATAAGGACACCTTCCTTCATTGTATAGTCTTTGTTTGTTTTTGTTGGTGGGTTTGAAGTTGTATGAAAAAGGCTTGACTGAGTATCTGGACAGTTAAAGAAATAGGCTACCTCCGAAGGAAGTAGATTCTAACATCTGGAGCACTCTTTCTAGGGAGTTTTTCCTAGCCACCGTGCTTCTACACCTGCATTGCTTGCTGTTTGGGGTTTTAGGCTGGGTTTCTGTACAGCACTTTGAGATATCAGCTGATGTACGAAGGGCTACATAAATACATTTGATTTGATTGCTGGCACTAGGCACTGCAGGCTGTTGTTTATTTGAAGCACGCGTAAAGGTAAGGGACGTTTGGCGGATGGCACACCATCTCGAAGTAAACTCAAATGGCTATAATGACATGAAGAAATAACAGTTAAAAACATATATGCTGAGGACCTCGGACTTACCCGTGGCGTGACTTCTTTCGCTCTGTACTGTGTCTTCGAAAACAAATCTATCAAATCCGCTATTTCCTCAGTCTTTCTGCCTGATATCATTAGCCCGGAGTCCGTGAGACTCCCAGACACGGAAGGGAATGCAGACATCATCATGCCGAGACCCACCGTGGGTTCTATCCGAACTCTTCCGCCCTCAAACACCGCAGCACCTTGGGAACGGGAAGACCCACCAGGCCATCCCTTCCCAGCCAGTTTCTTCCTGACTGCCCGCTTGAAAGGGCCGGAGCCGGGTATTCTCCCCGAATTCAGGGCACCGCTGTGCTGGTACCCTCTAGAAACAAAGATGTATTAACCAGCCAGCAGGCTAGCTAACCCTTCCGAGTAAAACTGGCCAGGCAAGCAGAATGTATAGTAATTTGTTTACGTGGCTAAGCTAGTGGTGGTGGATTTGGTTGGCTAGCTAAGGTAGCTGATGTTAGTTAACTAATGTTAGGAAGTATCCACACTTAAAGTTAAATCCAACACATTACTAAACGTTTTTCCGAGAAAAATGAATGCTGACTGGTTTTTAGTCCTTGCCCTCATCACTCGTATGTTTGGTATTGAGCCTTTGTTGGCAGAGGAATACTCCGGGCGCCTGACTCAGGAAATCGCGAGGACTCCTGGCCTAGTCACGTTTCCTCTGTCATTTATTCATTTTCTCTCCTCTTCCCCAGTAATGACAAAAACATATTACCGGCTCCAAAACGATTAAATCCGTAGCAGCAGCGATTCAAACGCGTATTTATTAGTCTTGATCAAAAATCACACGACTGTTGAAGTGTTGCAATCCGTGAACTGTCTCAAGGAACAAGTGGTAAACAGGAAGTTGAAACCAGCACGTGACCAACATCGCCCCCTGAAATATATATATATATTTTTATTAACAACAAATCAATACAAAAAGTACATGGGGAACACAAGTGTATATATAAAGAATATACAAAGTACATTTGGGCTAGGGGGTACAATATCACATTACCTTAAGGGACATACACACATTTATAATTCTAACAGCTTTTTTGTTGGTAGAGTATTTCATTGTCTTAAAATATAGTTCCATTTATTTTTGTAAGGTAGTAAAATGTGGTGTTTTGTTTGTAAATTTACATTTGTGAATATGAAATGGGGCTACAAGAATAATGATATTAATTACTTCAAATTGTTTCAACTTATTTCTATCATAAGTAAAGAATCCAAGCAGCATCTCTCTCCATAAGTGTAAAATCTTCATAAATATGTTAAATTTGAAATCTACTGATGTCTTTCCACAGATTCCTTACATGAATAGAATGACAAAAAAAAGATGCAACACTGTTTCTGGGTGGTCATTACAAAATGTACAATTAGATTATTATTTTTTACTTCTTCATATAGTGGTTGGCAGGATAATATTTATGAATAATTTCAAAATAAAATTCCTTCATTTTGTTAACAAGTAGGTATGTGTGTGGTACCATCCAAACTTTTTTCCAACAGACAGTATCAATAAAACCATTCCAATAAGGCATGACATAATGTACAACATCCTTTTGAAACAAGGCTCGTAACAATCTATTGTTGTTGAATGGACTAAAAGAAAAACAAATCTTTCCTACTGATGAGTCAACAGGGTCAATGGAAGGTAGGCTCTGAGGGTCAGGTCTTGACACGTTCCTGAATAGAAAGCAACACCTGAGGGAATGGCATCTAAAACAATTGCAAAATCTTTAGGTGTTAGAGGGATCTTGTAAAGTGATAAGAATTCCTTATAATGTGGTAAAAGTCCCTCTGCATTTACAAGTTGGCTCACCAATAGGATATTATTTCAGGACCAATATTCTAAAAACAAAGAAGTATTTTTATACAATATGTCCTGATTATTCCATATATAATATCTGTGTGGAGAAAAATTGTATTTATATTTTAAGGATCATGACAAGAAAACCTGTCGATGAAAAGCATAGAGTTTCATTGGAACTTTGTCAATATTATAATTGCAAACCAACATGAAGTTAACCTCTATGGGATCGATGTCCCCCCTGTGGGACAGTTGAGCTAACGTAGGCTAATGTGATTAGCATGAGGTTGTAAGTAACAAACAAAAAAATCCCAGGACATATACATATCTGATATGGGCAGAAAGCTTAAATTCTTGTTAATCTAACGGCACTGTCCAATTTACAGTAGCTATTACAGTGAAATAATACCAAGCTATTGTTTGAGGAGAGTGCACAATTAGGAACTTGAAAATGTATTAATAAACCAATTAGACACATTTGGGCAGTCTTGATCCAACATTATGAACAGATATGCAATGGTTCATTTGATCAGTCTAAAACTTTGCACATACACTGCTGCCATCTAGCGGCCAAAATCTAAATTGCGCCTGGGCTGGAATAATACATTATGGTCTTTCTCTTGCATTTCAAAGAAAATGGTATACATTTTTTTTAAACGCATGTTTTTTTCTTTGTATTATCTTTTACCAGATCTAATGTGTTATATTCTTCTACATTCATTTCACATTTCCACAAACTTCAAAGTGTTTCCTTTCAAATAGTATCAAGAATATGCATATCCTTGTTTCAGGTCCTGAGCTACAGGCAGTTAGATTTGGGTATGTCATTTTAGGTGAGAATTGAAAAAAAAGGGTTAGATCCTTATTAACTGAAATCTAGGGGAGGTGCTATGTTTCAGTTTGATAGAGCTGTTACCATTCATATAGAGAGTCTTAATAGCCTTACAGAAAAAATCCCCAAAGCCAAATTTCTCAAGGGAGTGGAAGAGGAACTGATGCTTTATAAAAATATAAAAAATAATATGAAGCTATCCTCGGTTATTAGGTCTGAGTAGTCAAGCATGTCTGATATTGTTAGAAATATGTCTGTTCCTCATAAAGCCTGTGATTCATCAATAATTGCATCCAGGACTTCTTTAATTATTTTTCAAGTAGTAAGGCTAATAAATTAGACATCACTTATCGATGAGCAGTGTTATTAACCCCCGAGTCATTGTTAGAGGGAGAAGATTGTTTTTAAAGTATTTTTAGAAACTTGTTCATTAAATTGTTCAAAAACATCCTATGGCGTTCTGCATTATCATCGAACAGCCCCCGTGATATGCAACTTTCAGGGAAGCTAGAAACCAATATACACAGGCAGTTAGAAAAGCCAAGGCTAGCTTTTTCAAGCAGAAATTTGCTTCCTGCAACACAAACTCAAAAAAGTTCTGGGACACTGTAAAGTCTATGGAGAATAAGAATACCTCCTCCCAGCTGCCCACTGCACTGAGGATAGGAAACACTGTCACCACCGATAAATCCACTATAATTGAGAATTTCAATAAGCATTTTTCTACGGCTGGCCATGCTTTCCACCTGGCTACCCCTACCCCGGTTAACAGCACTGCACCCCCCACAGCAACTCGCCCAAGCCTTCCCCATTTTTCCTTCTCCCAAATCCAGTCAGCTGATGTTCTGAAAGAGCTGCAAAATCTGTACCCCTACAAATCAGCCGGGCTAGACAATCTGGACCCTTTCTTTCTAAAATTATCTGCCGAAATTGTTGCAACCCCTAATACTAGCCTGTTCAACCTCTCTTTTGTGTCGTCTGAGATTCCCAAAGATTGGAAAGCAGCTGCGGTCATCCCCCTCTTCAAAGATGGGGACACTCTTGACCCAAACTGCTACAGTCCTATATCTATCCTACCCTGCCTTTCTAAGGTCTTCGAAAGCCAAGTCAACAAACAGATTACAGACCATTTAGAATCCCACCATACCTTCTCCGCTATGCAATCTAGTTTCAGAGCTGGTCATGGTTGCACCTCAGCCACGCTCAAGGTCCTAAACGATATCTTAACCGCCATCGATAAGAAACAATACTGTGCAGCCGTATTAATTGACCTGGCCAAGGCTTTCGACTCTGTCAATCACCACATCCTCATTGGCAGACTCGATAGCCTTGGTTTCTCAAATGATTTCCTCACCTGGTTCACCAACTACTTCTCTGATAGAGATCAGTGTGTCAAAGCGGAGGGCCTGTTGTCCGAGCCTCTGGCAGTCTCTATGAGGGTGCCACAGGGTTCAATTCTTGGACCGACTCTCTTCTCTGTATACATCAATGATGTCGCTCTTGCTACTGGTGAGTCTCGACACCATTCTGTATACTTCTGGCCCTTGTTTGGACACTAACACGAGCTTCAATGCCATACAACTCTCCTTCCGTGGCAATTGCTCTTAAATACAAGTAAAACTAAACTTCAACCGATCGCTGCCTGGACCTGCCTGCCCGTCCAACATCACTACTCTGGACGGTTCTGACTTAGAATATGTGGACCACTACAAATACCTATGTGTCTGGTTAGACTGTAAACTCTCCTTCCAGACACACATCAAACATCTCCAATCCAAAGTTAGATCTAGAATTGGCTTCCTATTTCGCAACAAAGCATCCTTCATTCATGCTGCCAAACATATTCTTGCCAAACAATTCCATGTTCTCTTCCCCCAAAACTGTCTGGTGACCTCTGAGAAATGGAAGTTATCCTAACCATAACCGTTTCCTCCTCAGCTCTTCTGGTTTTAGCCAGATTACTACCAGATTGTTGAAGCTATTTGGCCACTTCAAATTTAAAGAGCTGTCAGTTCTTGAAATAAGATTTTTCTGCACAAGCTGTTTCCTGTGAGGACAGACGCTGGGAGACGAGAAGCAAGTACAGGGAGTGAATATTTAATAAATGACGGATAGGAAACAAAACAAGGACAGGGGGAACAAAACGACATTAATGCAGAAGGAGAAAAAACTGAGGCAGTGACAGATATATGGGAGGCAATCAATAAGGTAAAAGAATCCAGGTGAGTCCAATGAAGCGCTGATGTGCATAACGATGGTGACAGGTGTACGTAATGATGGGCCTGCTGGCGCCCTCGAGCGCCAGAGAAGGGGAGCGGGAGCAGACGTGACAGTTTCCCAAAAGTGTGAGCAAAGACCTTTAACCTCACACTTAACTATATCATTATTTAATAATGAGCTATTTAGCTTCCAGTAGGATGCTCTACCAAGGTTAATATCATGGGTAAATGTTTTTACATCAATGTAAATAGCCCTATCGTCCTATAGTTCCCCTCATAGCCGCATTTCACATAGACTATAATGGAGAATAGTTTTAGGCTGTTTGTAATTTTTCCATTAGGCCTAATAAATAGTTTGTTAACCATTAATAAACTGTAAAGTATGTCATCTTTTTTTCTTCTTTTTTCCACAAGTGGGCATGTATGGACCGTTTAATTTAGGACGTAATAATAATGAACAACAAATGTTTTTACTTCATTTAATGGTTAACAAACTGTGTCAAAAATGTATAATTCTTTATAATAGTAATGTTAAAAGGCAGTTTATGTTTTTTTGTTTTGTTTTGTTTTGATCAGAGTAGGGCAATAGGCTAAGACATTGAGCTACATTGGTGTAGGCCTGGGTTGGAGCTACTGTCATTGCTTATCGAGCCTACACAAATACTCATTGTAGATACTATATGACCATTATATTCTGTCTATATATTTTGTTTATTGTTGTCAGCGCCATTCCACCAGGTCAAATTCCTGGTAAATGTAAATGTACTTGAAGAATAAAGGTGATTCTGATTCTGATATTGTTTCAATGAGATTTAGATGGGTTGTTCTGTTCAAATGGTGCTCTTGTGTTTTCACCGCCAGTGTGGTAATTTATAGGCAAATCGTACTACAACACAGTATCCACTATTCGTGCTTTGTGAAATTGTATGCACCCATTCAGTAGTACAACTCCTGAATAATATATGAATTTGCAGGTATTGTAGATGCGTGTATATAGGCTATAACCTACCCTAAGAAACACACTCACATATTTTGCTTGAGATGTGTCATGATTTGCAACATAAAATTCCATCACCTTGATTTAATTAATGCAGTACTAATTCTACTCATATTGAAAAAGAAAAAACATTGCACTTGCAATAAATGATTACCTACAAAACAACTCCTGTTCAGAAAATTCTTAAATTAGGGGGCAATTCTTTTCATGTTGGTTGATAGTGTTAAATCCAACTGGTATTGTCTATTGCAATATTGCAAAAACCACGAGTTGGTGTGAAGACTCTTGTTACAAAACATGAATGAGTTGTAGGCTATACGTTTCAAGATGCAATGTGATTAGGAAATTGATCAACATGAGGTTGCCTTTCAACAGTGGTGAAAAGTACTAGGGTAAAAATACTCTAAAGCACTTACTTAAGTAGTTTTTCGGGGTATCTGTACTTTACTTTAATATTTATATTTTGACAACTTTTACTTCACTACATTCCCAAAGAAAATAATGTACTTTTTACTCCATACATTTTCCCTGATACCCAAAAGTATTCGTTAAATATTTTATTCTTAACAGGACAGGAAAACCATACTTGAGTAAAAGTAAAGATACCTTAATAGAAAAGGACTCAAGTAGAGGTAAAAGTCAACCAGTAAAACATACTTGAGCAAAAGTATAAAATAATTTGGTTTAAAATATACTTAAGTATCAAAAGTAAAAGTATAAATCATTTCAAACTCCTTATACCTAGCAAACCGGATGGCACCTTTTTCTTGTTTTTTAATTTACGGAAAGCCACGGGCACACTCCAACATTCAGACATAATTTACAAACGATGCATGTGTGTTTAGTGAGTCCGCCAGATAAGAGGGAGTGGGAATGTCCAGGGATGTTCGGTTGATAAATGCGTGAATTTGACTATTTTCCTGTCCTGCTAAGCAGTCAAAATGCAACGAGTACTTTTGGGTGTCAAGGAAAATGTATGGAGTAAAAAGTACCCCAAAAAAGAAGTATTTTTACTTAAGCATTGTTTCCATGCACCTAATCCAGGTTTTTCCAACAGTTTTCTGTGCAGGCCAAAGCAGTTTGTTTGGGGAGCGTGTGCGCGCGCGGAGGAGAGACGTGGGGGAAAAGGGAGAGCGAGAGTGAGAGTCAGAAGACAGCATCAGAAAACCACCAGCATGGGGTCTTGGTATTTACAGTGATACGACCAATGCCCATCTTTTCTCGTTTTCATTCTTCAAAGGACACGCATCTGTCTCTTATTCCTGATGTAAATAATGCTCAAGTTGACCTAACTTAAATAGTTCGCGGAAGATTCATCAGTGGGGCTCGACAGCGGTGCTTGTCTCTCATTTGAAGCGTTGGGTCTAATGGGAGTCGATATAGCTTCATTCTTCACACTCCGACGGGGGTGGTGAATTGCGAATAACGCGCCTGATCTCTTTTTTCCTTGACCATTGATTTTTGCAATGTGAGCTTGTTCGACTCTGCTGTGTCTTTAGGCATTAAGAGGATTTTCCCCATCGCTGTTTAATCACGCTTCGGTCTTGAATTGATTCATTTGGAAACCATTTGGACTATATAACATCCAGACACCTGGACCTTTTGATTGACTACCAGGGGAGACAGTGCTGACCTTTGTGTGGACTCTTTCGTGTAAGATTTTTGTTTGGTCTCCATCTTTCAGAGACAACGGAGTGTTCTTATCAAAACAGTTGCTGAGGAATCATTGACGAAGATAGGGGGAGATAGAGACGAGGGGAATACGAGATAACGCCAGTGGTGGGGGAACATGCTGCCTTCGCAAGATGCTTCTAAGATTTACCATGACAACTACATGCGGAACTCGCGGGCCATTGGGGTTCTGTGGGCTATATTCACCATATGTTTGGCCATTATTAACGTAGTGGTGTTTATTCTGCCCTACTGGATTGGGGACAGCGTGAACACCCCACACGCAGGCTATTTCGGCTTGTTCCACTACTGCGTGGGCACTGGAAACTCCAACCGGGAGCTCACTTGCCAAGGAACCTTCGCCGAATTCAGCGGCATCCCCTCGAGCGCGTTCAAAGCTGCCTCCTTCTTCGTGTTGCTGTCCATGGTGCTAATCTTGGGTTGTATTGCCTGCTTCACCCTTTTCTTATTCTGCAACACTGCCACTGTCTACAAGACGTGCGCCTGGATGCAGCTGCTATGCGGTAAGAGATTGGCGTTTGGGTAGCCACCTCCACGGATGGGCGCAAATTCATGCATTCTGCTCACGAACATTGATGGGTCAATTACTTTACACACTGTTCGTTGACGCGTGAGTGTGCTGTTGCAGCCTGGGGGGGGGGGGGGGGGGTCCATTTAGCCATAGCCTACATCATGCATGATTTAATACCTGTATAAGTTCATTTGGTTCTTATCATTTTATAATTCTGTGTGTAATGCCAATGACACTAGTGTAGGCCTATATGGCAACAATGAATCAGACAATTGAAAGAGAAAATATTATTTTCTTTTTTGACTAGTTTTGAATAGAACCCAGTGAAGGACGTGTAAAACAAAACAGTGATTTGCCTGGCATCAATGAGGCCCTATGAGCTCTTGTCATGCCCTGATCTCTTCACCCACCTCCAGGTGTCTCCTGTTTTCCTCATTAGTCCCCGTTGTATTTATCCCTGTGTTTCCTGTCTCTTGTGTTTCCTGTCTTCCTGTCTCTCTCTGTGTCAGTTCGTCTTGTTTTGCCACGTCAACCAGCGTTTTGCCTAGCTCCTAGTTTTTTCCTAGTCCTCCTGGTTTTGACCCTTGCCTGTCCTGACGCCTAACCCGCTTGCCTGACCTCTCTTCCTGTTCTGATCTCGAGCCTGCCTATCCCCTTGTACTGTTTGGACTCGGACCTGATCACTGAATCCCTGCCTGTCCTGACCTTGAGCCTGCCTATCGCCTGGTACTGTTTGGAGTCTGACCTGGTTTATGAACTCTCGCCTGTCCCCGACCTGCCTTTTGCCTACCCTTTTTAGTGTAATAAATATCAGAGCCCAACCACCTGCCTCCTGTGTCTGCATTCGGGTCTCGCCTTGTGCCCTTATAGCTCTATTTGTTGTTGTTTCTTTTACTGAGAGAATTCTGACAAAAACAGGAATAACTGTGACAGCAGTTTTGTTTGTTTGGGATCTCTGACCTTGGTTTATAGGGTTGTATTTAAAGGCTGAATGCCGCCATTTCTGGGTAATAATTATGTACATTACTGTAATAGTTATATTGTTTAAAAATAAACAAAAATAGCTTCTCAAGCAATAATTTTGCTAGTACTGTCTGGGACTGATCTGGGTTGGGAGGGGAAGGGCACCAAAGCAGGGGAGGGGCCTAATGGGAGAGACGTTATTGCCAGAGAGGTTTGGAACTCTCTTTACCATTGGTCTATTACAATTTATATCGCCTGGTGATGTCACCAGGCAAGCCAAAACTCCATTCATGCCAAACTTTCTGATTAGAAGATCCTGAGTAGATAGTTGTTGCTTAAAAATACAATCAGGAAATATTTTTTTTCTTCACAGTTTTACAGTTAGTTTCATAAACTGCTGTATAATACAAAACACAGCATAAACAGAAATGTGACTGCACTGGGCTTTTAACTAAGCTTTTGTGACAGAAACATGATTTCTGTCACTGTGCCATGCGGTTCATGCACCCACTCTCTCTAGTCTGAGCAAGAAATGCGTGCACACACAGGCAGTAGAGGGAACCGATTATTTCAGCTCAGGTGTCACGTACCTGCCACACACACACGCCAATTCACATATGCGCTCTGTCACACAGAAGCCCCTCACTGATCTCTAATTGCACAACCTCCAAATTAATTATACATTGTGCAAATAAATGCGCTCTAAATGTGTGTAGCCACCAACTGTGAATTCAGGTGAGAGTTGGGTGACAGGCCTGTTGATGAGAAAGTTTCGGTGCAGGTTTGAGACTGAGATTTGGAAATGGATGAGTATTAGCTTTGTTATTTTTTGGAGTAATTTTGCACCCACACACAAACACTTCCCAGCATTTGCAAAATGGGGGAATTTGTGGAATCCTGAACCTGAGCCCTATTTTGCTGCTTAAACACTGTATATAGTGGGTTGTAGGGGTTTGTAGGGGTTGTTATACAGGGTTATAGGGGGTGGTAGGGAGTTGTAGGGGGTTGTAGATTGCATTTGTTGCTTAGCAGTGGGAGAA
This sequence comes from Oncorhynchus kisutch, assembly GCF_002021735.2. Lineage (NCBI taxonomy): Eukaryota > Metazoa > Chordata > Actinopteri > Salmoniformes > Salmonidae > Oncorhynchus > Oncorhynchus kisutch. The sequence goes on from NC_034178.2 coordinate 63,872,021, forward strand.
GGGAGGAATATAGTGGACCAAATGTCTCTATAAATCAACTTTCTCTCACCTTTTCCTGTGCCTGGTCCCTGTCTCTGGAGAGGGAGGATAGGAGTGAAACTGAGAGAGAGAGGGAGAGGACACAGCTACAAATTCACAGCTGGATGACACTAGGATATATTGGAACAATGGGAGGCTTGATCTTAGCCTGGACCCATATTCATAGTGTCTCAATGTAAGAGTGCTGATCTCAGGTCAGGTGCCCCCATTTCTATGTAATTTTATTCATTATGACCTATTAGGCAAAACTGATCCTTTCTGTCGGTCCTTCACCTTACAGACATCATTCAAGATAATCCTCTAACAACCCCACTTCTCAACTCTCCCTCAGGCAGCACAGTGAAAGGAATATGCTTTGCGACTGTGATATTACAAAGGCCAAATATCCCAATCCAGCGGAGCACATCTGAGTCAAACAGAGATGTGAGACGGAGAGAACTCTGAGGTGGTGCATATGGATGGTTGAGGTTTTGCAAAGGCTGCTGGGAAATTAAGTCCAGTGTTAGTGTGAGAGGGGCCTTTATTAGGCATGGCTGGGGTCAAATTTCGTTAATGAATGGAGGTGTTGAAATCATATAGGACAACTTTTTCTGGATTTCTCTCTATTTTCCCTTGTGGAATGGGCGAGGCGTTGGAACCCTGAATGTATATGGTCTGATTTCCAAATGGTACTCTATCCTGATTCATAGGGGTTGGGTTAAATGCGGAAGACACATTTCACTTGAATGCGTTCAGTTGTACAACTGACTAGGTATCCTCCCTTTCCCTACAATGTACACTACTTTTTAACAGAGCCCTAGGTCCTGGTCAAAAATAGTGCACAATAGACCTCCACAGTGGAGGTGTCGTAATACCCATAAGACCTATAGGTCAAACAGGGAAATGGTTCCATTCATTTTTCCACCATTAATGTTTCCTATGGGGGATTGTAGAAATATTTAAATTAAGGGCTGTGTTTTGTGTAGACTTACCCTGGCTTGACATTTTGTTAACCGTGCAAATCTCTCTTGGACAAGGTGACTTTTATCAATATATTCGGCACTATTTACTCTTAGATTCGAAAATGCTAATTAGCATAAAAGTAGACATGCAAAATTAGAAATCCCTGCAAGCTCCTGCACATTATCTCTAGCCATCTTTGCTAACAGATATTGTGTCAATTTAAAACTTGCACAAGACAATTCACAGAATTGTCCATTTAAAGAAATGTAGCCGATTTGATTCATTTTTACATTTAGCTAACATTAGATAGTTAATCCGGAGATTCTTACCTTTGTCTCGATTCGGCCGTCTCGTCCAGATCATCATGGCATTTGTAGTTCTTTATGATAGACACATTAGCAGCTAATTAGCATGTCATTTTAGGGGGTCAATACAGGCAAATATATTGATAAAAGTCACCTTGTCCTGGAGAGATTTACATGGTTATTAAAACGTCATGCCAGGGTAGCTTACATGAAACACAGCCCTTATTTTAAGTGTAATTTAAAGTGTACTTTAAAAAACGATTGGAACCATTTCCCTGATTGACCGCTAAGTTTTATGGGCATTATGACCCATACTGTGGTACTCTATAAAGGGAACAGGTGCCATTTTGGAAGCTATCTATCAATTTAATACTAAGCAGTGGACTTCCATCATCACCTCTGTCACCAGCAATACATTAGTAGGCAACAGACTCATTGAATGCAATCCAGCTTTATGGATAGCAGAATGTTTTCATTCAGTGTAATATAATCTCTGTATGTTATTCTATAGAATCTCTATAATTCTATAAAAGCATAGGTGTACCGTCTGTCATGCAGTGTGCTTACCTTTTCATCCCCCATTGAGTTTCCCCCTCTCTGCTATAAAGGTTATGTTTGACATGAGACGTTGAGACGCGCAAAAATGAAAGCGCCAACCAACCCATTTAACCATGGAAAAGAGACTAGGATTATGGCTGAATACAAACTATAGTTATTCCCTCCGCAATGCAATCAAACAAGCGAAATGTCAGCATAGAGACAAAGTGGAGTCACAATTCAACGGCTCACACAAGACATATGTGGCAGGGTCTAGAGACAATTACGGACTACAAAAAGAAAATCAGCCACATTACAGACACTGACGTCTTGCTTCCAGACAAACTAAGCACCTTCTTTGCTCGCTTTGAGGATAATACAGTGCCACTGACGCAACCCACTACCAAGGACTGTGGGCTTTCCTTCTCCGTGGCCGACGTAAATAAGACATGTAAACGTGTTAACCCTCGCAAGGCTGCTGGTCCAGACGGCATCTCTAGCCGTGTCCTCAGAGCATGTGCAGACCAGCTGGCTGCAGTGTTTACAGACATATTCAATCTCTCCCTATCCCAGTCTGCTATCCCCACATGTTTCAAGATGGCCACCATTGTTCCTGTACTCAAGAAGGCAAAGGTAACTGAACTAAATGGCTATCGCCCCGTAGCACTCACTTCTGTCATGATGAAGGGCTTTGAGAGACTAGTCAAGAATCATATCACCTCCATCTTACCTGTCACCCTAGACCCACTTCAATTTGCGTACTGCTCCAATAGGTCCACAGACGATGCAATCACCATAACACTGCACTGCCCTATCCCATCTGGACAAGAGGAATACCTATGTAAGAATGCTGTTCATTGAGTATAGCTCAGCATTCAACACCATAGTACCCTCCAACCTCATCATTAAGCTAGAGGCCCTGGGTCTAAACCCCGCCCTGTGCAATTGGGTCCTGGACTTCCTGATGGGCCGCCCCCAGGTGGTAGAGGTAGGAAACAACATCTCCACTTCACTGATCCTAAACACTGGGGCCCCACAAGGGTGCGTGCTCAGCCCTCTCCTGTACTCCCTGTTCACCCATGACTGCGTGGCCATGCACGCCTCCAACTCAATCATCAAGTTTGCAGACGACACAACAGCAGTAGGCATGATTACAAACAACGACGAGACAGCCTACAGGGAGGAGGTGAGGGCACACGCCGTGTGGTGTCAGCAAAATAACACCTCACTCAACGTTAACAAAACAAATGAGATGATCATGGACATCAGGAAACAGCAGAGGGAGCATCCCCCTATCCACATCGAAGGGACAGAAGTGGAGAAGGTGGAAAGTTTTAAGTTCCTCTGCGTACACATCACAGACAAACTGAAATGGTCCACCCACACAGACAGTGTGGCGAAGAAGGCGCAACAGCGCTTCTTCAACCTCAGGAGGCTGGAGAAATTTGGCTTGTCACCTAAAACCCTCACAAACTTTTACAGATGCACAATTGAGAGCATCCTGTTGGGCTGCATCACCTCCTGGTATGGCAACAGCACCGCCCACAACCGCAAGGCTCTCCAGAGGGTGGTGCGGTCTGCACAAATCATCACCGGGGGTGAACTACCTGCCCTCCAGGATGCCTATAGCACCCAATGTCACAGGAAGGCCAAAAAGATCATCAAGGACAACAACCACCCAAGCCACTGCCTGTCACCCCGTTACCATCCAGAAGGCGAGGTCAGTACAGGTGCATCAAAGCTGGGACCGAGAGACTGAAAAACAGCTTCTATCTCAAGGCCATCATACTGTTAAACAGCCATCACTAACACAGATAGGCTGCTGCTTAAGTACAGTCTTGGCTACTTTAATAAATGGATCACTAGTCACTTTAATAATAACACTTTAATAATGTTTACATATCTTGCATTATTCATCTCATATGTATATACTGTGTTTTATACCATCTATTGCATCTTGCCTATGCCGCTCGGTCATCGCTCATCCACATATTTATGTGTATATATTCTTATTCCATTCCTTTACTTAGATTTGTGTGTATTAGGTAGTTGTTGTGGAATTGTTAGATTACATGTTAGATATTGCTGCACTGTTGGAACTAGAAGCACAAGCATTTTGCTACACTCGCAATAACATCTGCTAGCCATGTGTATGTGACCAATACAATTTGATTTGATGATTTGACATCAAATTGAATGTTTTTTTTACGGGACTCCTATAACTGTTTCATCCTCTCGTGCCAAACCAAACTGTGCTGGCTTAGATATTTGACTTTCACCTTGCCCTTTTCTGTAGGGTTTAAACTACTACAGTATGGTGGGCCAACACAGTACAGCTTGGTTTGGCAGTTTGAAATGTTCTCTACAGCTGCATATTATTTTCCTATTTTCCCCCTCTCACTCCATTGCCCCTACTCCCTTCCCTCAGGTCTAGCCCTTGTCGCGGTGGCAGGGTTTTCCCAGGATGCATTGTGTGTAGCATCAGGTCGGCAGACGGTGTGAAACTCTGGCTGAACTCACTGTGCTTTAGCTTTCAAGCTTGCTTTTTCTCTCACCGGGAACAAACTCGGAGGACTGTTTGTTCTCGGCTTTTAGCACTTTTACCTCCCTTTCTTTTTACATGTAGTCAACCGTTTTTCTTAGAAGACTACCTTTGCATCTACTCAAAACAGAGCTGCTCTTGCAGGAGTAATGACTCTATGTATTAACCTTCCTCATACGTAGGCTACATAGGTCATTTTGTTTCCGTAAGCACTTCATAACTACATCCCTTCTGTACCAAATTACAGCTGGCTTCAGTCTTGAGATGTACCAAATTACAGCTGGCTTCAGTCTTGAGATGTACCAAATTACAGCTGGCTTCAGTCTTGAGATGTACCAAATTACAGCTGGCTTCAGTCTTGAGATGAACCAAATTACAGCTGGCTTCAGTCTGGAGATGTACCAAATTACAGCTGGCTTCAGTCTTGAGATGTACCAAATTACAGCTGGCTTCAGTCTGGAGATGTACCAAATTACAGCTGGCTTCAGTCTTGAGATGTACCAAATTACAGCTGGCTTCAGTCTTGAGATGTACCAAATTACAGCTGGCTTCAGTCTTGAGATGTACCAAATTACAGCTGGCTTCAGTCTTGAGATGTACCAAATTACAGCTGGCTTCAGTCTTGAGATGTACCAAATTACAGCTGGCTTCAGTCTTGAGATGTACCAAATTACAGCTGGCTTCAGTCTGGAGATGTACCAAATTACAGCTGGCTTCAGTCTTGAGATGTACCAAATTACAGCTGGCTTCAGTCTTGAGATGTACCAAATTACAGCTGGCTTCAGTCTTGAGATGTACCAAATTACAGCTGGCTTTAGTCTTGAGATGTACCAAATTACAGCTGGCTTCAGTCTTGAGATGTACCAAATTACAGCTGGCTTCAGTCTTGAGATGTACCAAATTACAGCTGGCTTCAGTCTTGAGATGTACCAAATTACAGCTGGCTTCAGTCTTGAGATGTACCAAATTACAGCTGGCTTCAGTCTTGAGATGTACCAAATTACAGCTGGCTTCAGTCTTGAGATGTACCAAATTACAGCTGGCTTTAGTCTTGAGATGTACCAAATTACAGCTGGCTTTAGTCTTGAGATGTACCAAATTACAGCTGGCTTCAGTCTTGAGATGTACCAAATTACAGCTGGCTTTAGTCTTGAGATGTACCAAATTACAGCTGGCTTTAGTCTTGAGATGTACCAAATTACAGCTGGCTTTAGTCTTGAGATGTACCAAATTACAGCTGGCTTCAGTCTTGAGATGTACCAAATTACAGCTGGCTTTAGTCTTGAGATGTACCAAATTACAGCTGGCTTTAGTCTTGAGATGTACCAAATTACAGCTGGCTTTAGTCTTGAGATGTACCAAATTACAGCTGGCTTTAGTCTTGAGATGTACCAAATTACAGCTGGCTTCAGTCTTGAGAGCAGCAATTATTTTTTTAAATGGTACATTTTTATTTCACCTTTATTTAACCAGGTAAACTAGTTGAGAACAATAGGCTTCCGTAAGAGAATGGAGGGTAGAATACTACATGGTATGCTCGACCGGTGTTGGCCTATTACATTCCTTAAAAAGTCCAAATCAAACGAGTGGAACGATTATTGACAACATTCTTTTAAAATATACTGTGTATTTCTCAAGGAACGCGAAGCGAGGCGGCCATCTCTGTCGGCGCCGGAAGTATCACCAGAGGCTTTTGCTGAGCCCCTCAAAATTGCTCTGGGAGTTTTGGAAAGCCTGACTATTACCCCAGTAAAGCTCCCATAGCACCTGGCTGTGGAAACAACACTGAAACGCTTCAGGATTGTACAGGATATACCAGATGATATGACAAAAACCTCCCTGTAGGCCGTCTCGTCGTTGTTGGTAATCAAGCCTACCACTGTTGTGTCGTCCGCAAACTTGATGATTGAGTTGGAGGCGTGCGTGGCCACGCAGTCGTGGGTGAACAGGGAGTACAGGAGAGGGCTCAGAACGCACCCTCTCTGTTACTCTCTCTGTGTTTCTCTCCCTCTCTCTCTGTGTGTGTTACTCTCTCTCTCTCTCTCTCTCTGTTACTCTCTCCTTCCATTTTCTTATGATGGATTTAATGGTGCTCCGTGGGATGTTCAACGTTTCAGATATTTTTTTTTAACCCCATGTCGATAAAGGCCAATAATGAGGGGATAGGTATTACAGTTCCCATTGAATTGTGGATGACTGGGACACAAGCAAGCACACATGGTTATTATGGTGCTTGTGTGTGCAATGCATAAGAAAATTAAGTTGGATTAAATGAGTGTACTCATCCATCCATCCATGGACAATATCATCATTGTGTCACGCTCGTCGTGGTAATCGTACTCGGACCAAGGCGCAGCGTACGTAGAGTTCCACATGTTTAATCAAATGAAACTCAAAAAACAACAAAGAAGAATAAACGATACATGAAGCTCAAGCAGTGCTCACAGGAAACTACACAGAAGCAAGATCCCACAAAAAAAACAGTAGGAAAAGGCTGCCTAAATTTGATCCCCAATCAGAGACAATGATAGAAAGCTGCCTCTGATTGGGAACCATACCAGGCCAACATAGAAATAACATAACTAGATTACCCACCCTAGTCACACCCCGACCTAACCCAATTTGAGAATAAAAGGCTCTCTAAGGTCAGGGCAGGGCCGCCGGAGGCTCTGGACCATGTATCGTCGCCGGAAGAACCGGAACGTGGATCGTCACTGGGGGCTCCGGACCGTGGATAGTCGCCGGGGACTCCGGACCGTGGATCATCATTGGAGGCTCCGGACTGGGGACCGTCGCTGGAGGCTCTGGACTGGGAACCCTCGCTGGAGGCTCCTGCCTTGGCGCGGGACTGGACGCCGTGCCTGGATTGGGCACCGGCGCAGAGGAAGGCTCTGGCCTGATGCGTGGGGCCGGCACAGGTGGCATCGAACTGGGGACACGCACTTCAGAGCAAGTGCGAGGAGCAGGCACAGGACGTCCGGCGACAGTACCCAGTCCAGAGCGTCCGGCTACAGTACCCAGTCCAGAGCGTCCGGCTACAGTACCCAGTCCAGAGCGTCCGGCGACAGTACCCGGTCCAGAGCGTCCGGCGACAGTACCCGGTCCAGAGCATCCGGCGACAGTACCCAGTCCAGAGCGTCCGACGACAGTACCCAGTCCAGAGCATCCAAAGACAGTACCCAGTCCAGAGCATCCGGCGACAGTACCCAGTCCAGAGCGTCCGACGACAGTACCCAGTCCAGAGCATCCGGCGACAGTACCCAGTCCAGAGCATCCGGCGACAGTTCACAGACCGGAACCTCCAACTACGGGCCACAGTCCGGAACCTCCAACGACGGGCCACAGTCCGGAACCTCCAACGACGGGCCACAGTCCGGAACCTCCAACGATGGGCCACAGTCATGTTCGTTTTGTTATTTTGTTAGTTTGTTTACGAACGTGCTGTCACGTTCGTTTTGTTATTTTGTTAGTTTGTTGACGAACGTGCTGACACGTTCGTTTTGTTATTTTGTTAGTGTGTTTAGTGTTCTTTGTTTAATAAAGAAGAATGTATTCATATCACGCTGCGCCTTGGTCGCCTCGTTATGACGAACGTGACAGCTATATATAAATAATTACACCAATTGAAAAATCAATAAACAAAATAATGAGGATTTCTATCAGCCTAATAGAGGTGTAGATTCTATCTCGCATTCCAGTGTTCCAACTTGTAAACAAGGCTGCATGGGATTTCTCTTAATGCGACTCTGTGCCCTTTAGGTATAATGCCAGGAGCCACTTGTGGATTTGACAGCTCCAACACAATTCCACCTCAGACGCCACCAAAACCACAGCTATGCGGATGTCGGCTAAAATTGATCTGATTGAATAGAGCCCTTAGTCATTAACTGATTCCACATCATGTGTGTTCATACTGAGCGAGAAGTGATCTCAACTCCTCGCTCCATCTCACAGTAGTCTGCTTATGGATTTTTTATTACATTCCACTCCTTGGAGGAAGAGGAGATTGCATCCCTCTTCTAAAGGAAGGGCTAAGGAAAAGGCTTTTCCTATCAACATAGATAATTGAGCCACTCTAAAATGTGCAGTTTTGTCACACAACACAATGTCACAGATGTCTCAAGTTTTGAGGGCGCATGCAATTGACACGCTGACTGCAAGAATGTCTACCACAGCTGTTTGCAGATAATTGCATTTCCACAGATTAGGGCTGAATGAATTTATTTCAATTGACAGATTTCCTGATATGAACTGTAACTCAGTTGCATGTTGCATTTATATTTTTGTTCAGTGTAGTTTACAGAAGTTCAATCAGTTAGGCTGGTCTGAATTCTCCCTTCAACTTAAGTACAGTAAGCATAATATAATTCACATAGTTTCCTATTCTATGTACACAGTGGGAGTGTATATGCTGAAGGTTCCAAACACCATCATCATCAGCACAGGTTCATATCTCTCCTCCCTTATTCTATTAGTCACATGGGGAATGTCCTTCACCTATTTCCCTTCTAGTGAAGGCCAGGTTGGGTCAGCTGTTTGCTTATAGCATCATGAATTTGACTTTAATAACTTGCTAGAGTCTGGTCCAGTGGTAGTGCTGCTGACTGTGGACTAAACATTTCCCTCCACGGCACAATAATTCCTCACGCTTGCTATTTAACCAATGGGCTCACTCTTGCAATTATCACCTTTCTCTCTCTCAACCAATGGGAGTAAATCATGTGATGTACAGTCGTGGCAAAAGTTTTGAGAATGATACAAATATTAATTTCCACAAAGTTTGCTGCTTCAGTGTCTTTAGATATTTTTGTCAGATGTTACTATGGAATACTGAAGTATAATTACAAGCATTTCATAAGTGTCAAATATTGACAATTACATGAAGTTGATGCAAAGAGTCAATATTTGCAGTGTTGACCCTTCTTTTTCAAGACCTCTGCAATCTGCCCTGGCATGCTGGCAATTAACTTCTGGGCCACATCCTGACTGATGGCAGCCCACTCTTGCATAATCAATGCTTGGAGTTTGTCCGAATTTGTGGGTTTTTGTTTGTCCACCCGCCTCTTGAGAATTGACCACAAGTTCTCAATGGGATTAAGTTCTGGGCAGTTTCCTGACCATGGACCCAAAATATCGATGTTTTGTTCCCCGAGCCACTTAGTTATCACTTTTGCCTTTATGGCAAGGTGCTCCATCATGCTGGAAAAGGCATTGTTCGTCACCAAATTGTTCCTGGATGGTTGGGAGAAGTTGCTCTCGGAGGATGTGTTGGTACCATTTTTTATTCATGGCTGTGTTCTTAGGCAAAATTGTGAGTGAGCCCACTCCCTTGGCTGAGAAGCAACCCCACACATGAATGGTCTCAGGATGCTTTTCTGTTGGCATGACACAGGACTGATGGTAGCGCTCACCTTATCTTCTCCGGACAAGCTTTTTTCCGGATGCCCCAAACAATCGGAAAGGGGATTCATCAGAGAAAATGACTTTACCCCAGTCCTCAGCAGACCTATCCCTGTACCTTCTGCAGAATATCAGTCTGTCCCTGATGTTTTTCCTAGAGAGAAGTGGCTCCTTTGCTGCCCTTCTTGACACCAGGCCATCCTCCAAAAGTCTTCGCCTCACTGTGTGTGCAGATGCACTCACACCTGCCTACTGCCATTCCTGAGCAAGCTCTGTACTGGTGGTGCCCCGATCCCGCAGCTGAATCAACTTTAGGAGACGGTCCTGGAGCTTGCTGGACTTTCTTGGGCGCCCTGAAGCCTTCTTTACAACAATTGATCCGCTGTCCTTGAAGTTCTTGATTATCCGATAAATGGTTGATTTAGGTGCAATCTTACTGGCAGCAATATCCTTGCCCGTGAAGCCGTTTTTGTGCAATGCAATAATGATGGCACGTGTTTCCTTGCAGGTAACCATGATTGACAGAGGAAGAACAATGATTGCAAGCACCACCCTCCTTTTGAAGCTTCCAGTCTGTTATTCGAACTCAATCAGCATGACAGAGTGATTTCCAGCCTTGTCCTCGTCAACACTCACACCTGATGTCAGCTGGTCATTTTGTGGCAGGGCTGAAATGCAGTGGAAATGTTTTTGGGGGATTCAGTTCATTTGCACGGCAAAGAGGGACTTTGCAATTAATTGCAATTCATCTGATCACTCTTCATAACATTCTGGAGTATATGGAAATTGCCATCATACAAACTGAGGCAGCAGACTTTGTGAAAATTGCCACGACTGTATATGTCAAACTTACCCAGTAGCCATGGTTCAACTGGCAGGCAGTAGACATGGTTCAACTGACAAGCAGTAGACATGGTTCAACTGGAAGGCAGTAGACATGGTTCAACTGGCAGGCAGTAGACATGGTTCAACTGGCAGGCAGTAGCCATGGTTCCA
>NC_034178.2:63885281-63900281 GCF_002021735.2 Oncorhynchus kisutch
TGATGGGAAAGACAATGCTACTGATAGAAACACAATGCTACTGATAGGAAAGACAATGCTACTGATAGAAACACAATGCTACTGATAGGAAACACAATGCTACTGATAGGAAAGACAATGCTACTGATGGGAAAGACAATGCTACTGATAGAAACACAATGCTACTGATGGGAGAGACAATGCTACTGATAGAAACACAATGCTACTGATAGGAAAGACAATGCTACTGATAGGAACACAATGCTACTGATAGAAACACAATGCTACTGATAGAAACACAATGCTACTGATAGGAAAGACAATGCTACTGATAGGAAAGACAATGCTACTGATGGGAAAGACAATGCTACTGATAGAAACACAATGCTACTGATAGAAACACAATGCTACTGATAGGAACACAATGCTACTGATAGAAACACAATGCTACTGATAGAAACACAATGCTACTGATAGGAAAGACAATGCTACTGATAGAAACACAATGCTACTGATAGAAACACAATGCTACTGATAGGAAAGACAATGCTACTGATAGAAACACAATGCTACTGATAGAAACACAATGCTACTGATAGGAAACACAATGCTACTGATAGGAAAGACAATGCTAATTCAAAAGAGCTGAAATTGGAACTGGGAAGTAGAATGAACGGTGTCATTATTCAATTAATTGGCATTCATTCAATGAAATGATACCTGATATAAACTGAGTAAAAGGTTATGTTATGGAGATGAATAAGATAGTGCTTCAACCAATATGAAATGTTGCTGAGGTGTATACAGTAATCAGGGTTTTACCTTTATTTAAATACTCAAACTAACTAACACAAGTGGATTACGATAATTTATCATTCTTAAAAGACCTGAAGAACTGTACAGGATGTTTTTTACAGTTTGGTTTAGTAGTTCTGATGTAATATTTACAGTATGTGTATGTTTATGTGCCTTTGATGGCTTTGATTTATTCCCGTATGTGATCATATGCTTGTGAAAATGTATGTGTGTGTGTTTCCTTGTGTGTGTGTGTGTGTGTGTGTGTTTGCTTGTCTGTGTATGCAGTCTGGCGTTAGCATTGGGTTAACAGAATAATTGATTAAGTCATTTGTTCCTCCACCTCACTCCCCCTTCTCCCAGCTGGGCCAACGAAAAGTTAATTAACACCTATGGAACTCTGATGCCTTGAGGGACATCTGGGAAATGTAGTTATGTTCCAAGAGCATGGGACTTTTCCAAGTTCTTCCACACTGTTCTCGACAAACCATTTCTGTATGGACCTGGCTTTGTGCGGAGGGCATTGTCATGCTGAAACAGGAAAGGGCCTTCCCCAAACTGTTGCATCAAAGTTGGAAGAACAGAATCGTATAGATTGTCATTGTTTGCTGTAGTATTATGATTTCCCTTCACTGGAACTAAGGGGCCCGAACCATGAAAGACAGCCACAGACCATTATCCCTGCTCCACCAAACTTTACAGTTGGCACTATGCATTCTAGCTGGTAGCATTCAAATCCAGGTTTGTCAGTCGGACTGGCAGATGGTGAAGTGTGATTCATCACTCCAGAGAACGTGTTTCCACTGCTTCCACTGCTCCAGAGTCCTCCAGAGTCCAATGGCGGCGATAACCTGCTCTCTGTGGCATCAGACCAGTCTATGAAATCAGCAGGGAAACAGTTAGATGACACACCACCAGATCATCTGATAGAGGATACATCCCAAATAGCACCCTATTCCCTATATAGTGCACTACTTTTGACCAGGGCCAATAATGCACTACTTTTGACCAGAGCCCTATGAGCCATATCAAAGTAGTACACTGCATAGGGAATAGAATGCCATTAGGGATGCAAGCAAATAGACACTCACGGCCTCTCGGGTGGCGCAGTGGTTAAGGGTGCTGTACTGCAGCGCCAGCTGTGCCATCAGAGACTCTGGGTTTGCGCCCAGGCTCTGTCGTAACCGGCCGCGACCGGGAGGTCCGTGGGGCGACGCACAATTGTGCCCGCTAACCAAGGTTGCCAGGTGCACGGTGTTTCCTCCGACACATTGGTGCGGCTGGCTTCCGGGTTGGATGCGCGCTGTGTTAAGAAGCAGTGCGGCTTGGTTGGGTTGTGTATCGGAGGACGCATGACTTTCAACCTTTGTCTCTCCTGAGCCCGGGAGTAAAAAAATAAAATAAAATAGACACTCACATGGGACCACGACTCCTCCAGCTAATGTCAACTGGCCTCTCCATTTAGGAGCACTTCTCCAAGCCTTATCATTGCTATTGAAGATACATGGACCTCTTTTGTTGTTTAGTAATTGTCCCCAAATCAAATAAATGCCCAATAAAGTATTTTTCTCACAAAATAATTCAAGCTGCTCAAAAGCCCAAAGCGCAAAGCTAGAAAAAGCATAGAAGTAGATCTGTATTTAATAAAGGTACAGCTCTCAGTTGGTCACTACTTAGCTATAATCTTGGTGTACATCCACAGTGCACTTCCTGTGGGTGTATCCCCTTGTCCTTTTAATTGGGAGCTGCCGCGGTTCTGCAAGAGAAAGAGTTTGTCTGAGTCCCAAATTGAACCCTATTTTCTACATAGTGCACTACGTTTGAGCAAAGCCCAGGAGCAGGACAGGAGTGATGGAGGTGGCACTAGTGTTACATCAGGGCACTGTCGCCCTGCAGACAGAACAGACAGCCTGGGAGAGATGGGAAGAAAACTACTTCAAAGTGCCGTGTCTCAAAATGGGATCAGCTCTACGCTGATCTCCAACCCGAGCACAAACGCACCAATGCACACACACACACACACACACACACACACACACACACACACACACACACACACACACACACACACACACACACACACACACACACACACACACACACACACACACACACACACACACACACACACACACACACACCAGCATGTGCTTAGGGAGTGAGAGAGAATACAGTTGGGAGTTCAGCAACATTACATTTATAGAAGCCTTTTCCAAAATCCCTGACACAGATTTAAATAATTGTCAATTAATCATTAAGTCTATATCTTGTTTACCTGTGTCTGCCAGCCACATTCAGAAGGCAGCCAATCAGAACACAGAACACAGAGGAACAGGAGTGGGGAGGAATTTGATCAGGTAAATCATACGTTGATGTCAATGGAAGAATTAAGTGAAAACTCGAGATTAGAGCACAGATCTCAAGTTAGAATTCAGGCCTAAATTAATTGTCTATAGTCCAGGGCCATATTCATTAAGTGTAGGAGTGCTGATCTACAATACGTTTTTAGATCATAATGAATCATCATAATCAATTCATTATGATTATTGACTAAAGAAGATGGTGCCGGAAGAAATGGCAGCCGTTTTACGGGTGACTAATTGTGCTATTATGTGTCTTTTTTCGTGATATTTGTAACTTATTTTGTACATAATGTTTCTGCCACCGTATCTTACGGCAAAAAAATTGGTTCTGGAAATCAGGACAGCGATCACTCACCTCGGATTAGACAAAGATGTTTTCTTCAAAAAGCAGGAAGCACAGGATGTACTTCAGACACCCGACAAGACCGAAATCCCCATCATTAGCAAGAGAAAGAGACACAGAGGACACAGGGCGGGGTGCCTCATAAACATCCTCTGACGGTTACTGGGAAATCTGCCCTTACCATCAATATCACTTGCCAATGTACAATCATTGGACAATAAATTAGACGAGGTACGTTCACAAATATCCTACCAACGGGACATCAAAAACTATAACATCTTATGTTTCACCGAATCGTGGCTGAATGACGACATGAATAACATTCAGCTGGCGGGATATACGCTGCACCGGCTAGATAGAACAGCACACTCTGGTAAGACAGGCGGGCTGTGTATATTTGTAAACAAAAGCTGATGCACGAAATCTAAGGAAGTCTCTAGATTTTGCTCGCCTGTAGTAAAGTCTCATGATAAGCTATAGACCACACTACTTACCAAGAGAATTTTCATTAAAAAAAATTGTGGCTGTTTCTTTACTACCACAGATGGACGCTGGCACTAAGACCACACTGAGTCACCTGTATAAGGAAATAAGAAAACAGGAAACCGCTCACCCAGAGATGGTGCTCCTAGAGGCCAGGACTTTAATGCATGGAAATTTAAATAAATGTGACCAAATTTCTATCAGCATGTTAAATGCGCAACCGGAGGGAATATAATTCTAGATCCCCTTTACTCCACACACAGAGACGTGTACAAAGCTCTCCCTCGCCCTCCATTTGGCAAATCTGACCATAATTATATCCTCCTGATTCCTGCTTACAAGGAAAAAATAAATCAGGAAGTACCAGTGACTCGGTCTATTAAAAAGTGGTCAGATGAAGCAGATGCTAAACTACAGGACTGTTTTGCTATCACAGACTGAAATATGTTCTGGGATTCCAGAACATTTTCCTTCCAATGGCATTGAGGAGTACACCACATCAGTCACTGGCTTTATCAATAAGTGCATCTAGGACGTTGTCCCCACAGTGACTGTACGTACATACCCCAACCAGAAGCCATGGATTACAGGTAACATTCGCACTGAGCTAAAGGTTAGAGCTGCCGTTTTCAAGGTGCGGGACAATACCTTGAAATCCTGCTATGCCCTCAGAATAACCATCAAACAGGCAAAGTGCCAATACAGGGCTAAGATTGAATCGTACTACAATGGCTTCGACACACATCGGATGTGGCAGGGATTGCAAACTATTGCAGCCTACAAAGGGAAGCACAGCCGCGAGCTGCCCAGTGACACGAGCCTACCAGACGAGCTAAATCGCTTCTATGCTCGCTTCGAGGCAAGCAACACTGATGCATGCATGAGAGGATCAGCTGTTCCGGACAACTGTGTGATCATGCTCTCCGTAGCCGACGTGAGTAAGACCTTTAAACAGATCAACATTCACAAGGCCGCTGGGCCAGATGGATTACCAGGACATGTGCTCCGGGCACGTGCTGACCAACTGGCAGTTGTCTTCACTGACATTTTCAACATATCCCTGATTGAGTCTGTAATTCCAACATGCTTCAAGCAGACCACCATAGTCCCTGTGCCCAAGAGCACTAAGGTAACCTGCCTAAATGACTACAGACCCGTAGCACTCACGTCCGTAGCCATGAAGTGCTTTGAAAGGCTGGTAATGGCTCACATTAACACCATTATTCCAGAAACCCTAGACCCACTCCAATTTGCATACCGCTCAAACAGATCCACAGATGATGACATCTCTATTGCACTCCACATTGCCCTTTCCCACCTGGACAAAAGGAACACCTATGTGAGAATGATATTCACTGACTACAGCTCAGTGTTCAACACCATAGTGCCCTCAAAGCTCATCACTAAGCTAAGGATCCTGGGTCTAAACACCTCCCTCTGCAACTGGATCCTGGACTTCCTGACGGGCAGCCCCCAGGTGGTGAGGGTAGGCAGCAATACATCTGCCATGCTGATCCTCAACACTGGAGCCCCTCGGGTGCGTGCTCAGTCCCCTCCTGTACTCCCTGTTCACCCACGACTGCATGGCAGAGCACGGCAGTGGAAGGCCTGATCACCGACAACGACAAGGCAGCCTATAGGGAGGAGGTCAGAGACCTGGCCGGGTGGTGCCAGAATAACAACCTATCCCTCAACGTAATCAAGACAAAGAAGATGATTGTGGACTACAGGAAAAGGAGGACCGAGCACGCCCCCATTCTCATCGACGGGGTTATAGTGGAGCAGGTTGAGAGCTTCAAGCTCCTTGGTGACCACATTAAGAACAAACAAGAATGGTCCAAACACACCAAGACAGTCGTGTAGAGGGCACGACAAAACCTATTCCCAATCAGGAAACTAAAAAGATTTGGCATGGGTCCTAAGATCCTCAAAAGGTTCTACAGCTGGAACATCGAGAGCATCCTGACTGGTTACATCACTGCCTGGTACAGCAACTGCTCGGCCTCCGACCGCAAGACAATACAGACGGTAGTGCGTACGGCCCAATACATCACTGAGGCTAAGCTGCCTGCCATCCAGGACCTCTATACCAGGCGGTGTCAGAGGAAGGCCCTAAAAATGGTCCAAGACCCCAGCCACCTCAGTCATAGACTGTTCTCTCTGCTACCGCATGGCAAGCGGTACCGGAGCACCAAGTCTCGAACCAAAAGGTTTCTCAACAGTTTTTACCACCAAGCCATGCCTCCTGAACAAATAATCAAATGGCTACCCGGACTATGCATTGTGCCCCGTCACTCCCGTCCACCCCTCCCCCACCCACCAACCCCCTCTTTTACGCTGCTACTACTCTCTGTTTATCATCTATGCATAGTCACTTTAACTATACATTTATGTACATATTACCTCAATTTAGGCCGACTAACCGGTGCCCCCGCACATTGACTCTGTACTGGTACCACCTGTATATAGCCTCGCTACTGTTATTTTCACTGTCATTTTTCTGTTTTCTTATTATTTTGTATTTCTTTACTTATATATTGTGTACCTAATACTTAATTTTCCTTAAAAAATTGCACTGTTGCAGGTAGGTACACAAATACACTTTGATTTGATTTGATTAACGTGTATGGACAGGGAACACCTGATCCTA
This sequence comes from Oncorhynchus kisutch, assembly GCF_002021735.2. Taxonomy (NCBI): domain Eukaryota; kingdom Metazoa; phylum Chordata; class Actinopteri; order Salmoniformes; family Salmonidae; genus Oncorhynchus; species Oncorhynchus kisutch. The sequence continues at coordinate 63,891,895 of NC_034178.2, forward strand.
GATTAGCACTCCTACCCTGAGACGCTTTATGAGTACAAGACCAGAGTTCCATCATGCAAAGGGTTCTCCTTCCTTCAGATTGAATCAGAAGGAGGGAGTTAATCAGGAGGAACGGCCCAATAAAACAACATGTTTTGGGGACCCATCTGTAGTGTGAGGTCTTGGTTTGCATCTGGCCTGTAGACCAGTGCTTCCCAACTCTGGTCCTCCACTACCCCCAACAGGACACATTTTGTTGTAGCCCATTAGCGTGATCTAATGAAGTAATATAACGTTAATAGCACTCCATTCCAGTGTGATCTAATGAAGTAATATAACGTTAAGAGTACTCCATTTCATCGTGATCTAATGAAGTAATATAACTTCTAAACTGTTATGCCTGAATCTAGAGGATATTATCTGTTATTAGTTTATTATTATTATTCGTTTATTATTAGTCTACACTGAAATAAACCTTTTATTTGTGTTCACCAAAGTGGAATACATTGTGGATAGTGTAGTGAGAGAAAGAAAGAAACAAACAAACAAAGAACAAGAGAGAGAGAAAGAGATGAGGTGGCTCCCCAGGGCATGATGAATAGTGCGTGAGGAAGCGACCCGTTACGACAGTGGTTTTAATTGAAACTCAGTCATTAAAATGCTAATCAGACCAGAAAAATAAAGGTGTTTCCTTTTGTGTATCTAGTGTTTAATTATTAGATTTTGTGTGTATGTGTGTGTGTTTCTACAGTACACTTATGTTTGCATGCGTCTGTTGTGCATGTGTGAGTTTGTGTGTGGGAGTGTGTGTGTGTGTGTGTGTGTGTGTGTGTGTGTGTGTGTGTGTGTGTGTGTGTGTGTGTGTGTGTGTGTGTGTGTGTGTGTGTGTGCGTGCGTGCGTGCGTGCGTGCGTGCGTGCGTGCGTGCGTGCGTGCGTGCATGTGTGTGTGTGTGTGGCTAAATGAAAGCAGTGATGGACGAGGGACAGTTCTCCTTGTTATGTGACCGAAGAACAGTTGTAAATCCTGCTCCAGACAAAGGGGACAGATGCCCATAGGACACAGTGTTATGAATGAATTTCAGGGAGATGAGGTTGGGGAGAGAGGAAAGAGGGGGGGGGGGGGTCATAGTAACGATGAATCTGAATCAATATCACATCCTTCTTCATATCAGACTCCCTAAATATCCTTCTATCTTATTTTTCTCACAATTGTTCCATCTTTTTTGGGGTTCTTCTCCACATTTTCGCTCTCCTTTCTGACTGTATCCTTTCTATGCCAATAATTTTTTCATCCTCCCTTTCTTTCCTACTCCTTTGAGGCTTTCTTTCACTCTGGCATTCTCCCTATACCCCTCTATTCCCCCTCCCTCCCTCCCTCCCTCCCTCCCTCCCTCCCTCCCTCCCTCCCTCCCTCCCTCCCTCCCTCCCTCCCTCCCTCCCTCCCTCCCTCCCTCCCTCCCTCCCTCCCTCCCTCCCTCCCTCCCTCCCTCCCTCCCTCTGTTCCTCCACCTTCCCTCCCTCCCTCTATTCCTCCACCCTCCCTCCCTCCCTCCCTCCCTCCCTCCCTCCCTCCCTCCCTCCCTCCCTAAAAAATTGCACTGTTGGTTAGCAGGTAGGTAAGCATTTCACTGTACAACACCTGTTGTATTCGGCGCACGTGACAAATACACTTTGATTTGATTTGATTAACGTGTATGGACAGGGAACACCTGATCCTAGATTAGCACTCCTACCCTGAGACGCTTTATGAGTACAAGACCAGAGTTCCATCATGCAAAGGGTTCTCCTTCCTTCAGATTGAATCAGAAGGAGGGAGTTAATCAGGAGGAACGGCCCAATAAAACAACATGTTTTGGGGACCCATCTGTAGTGTGAGGTCTTGGTTTGCATCTGGCCTGTAGACCAGTGCTTCCCAACTCTGGTCCTCCACTACCCCCAACAGGACACATTTTGTTGTAGCCCATTAGCGTGATCTAATGAAGTAATATAACGTTAATAGCACTCCATTCCAGTGTGATCTAATGAAGTAATATAACGTTAAGAGTACTCCATTTCATCGTGATCTAATGAAGTAATATAACTTCTAAACTGTTATGCCTGAATCTAGAGGATATTATCTGTTATTAGTTTATTATTATTATTCGTTTATTATTAGTCTACACTGAAATAAACCTTTTATTTGTGTTCACCAAAGTGGAATACATTGTGGATAGTGTAGTGAGAGAAAGAAAGAAAGAAACAAACAAAGAACAAGAGAGAGAGAAAGAGATGAGGTGGCTCCCCAGGGCATGATGAATAGTGCGTGAGGAAGCGACCCGTTACGACAGTGGTTTTAATTGAAACTCAGTCATTAAAATGCTAATCAGACCAGAAAAATAAAGGTGTTTCCTTTTGTGTATCTAGTGTTTAATTATTAGATTTTGTGTGTATGTGTGTGTGTTTCTACAGTACACTTATGTTTGCATGCGTCTGTTGTGCATGTGTGAGTTTGTGTGTGGGAGTGTGTGTGTGTGTGTGTGTGTGTGTGTGTGTGTGTGTGTGTGTGTGTGTGTGTGTGTGTGTGTGTGTGTGTGTGTGTGCGTGCGTGCGTGCATGTGTGTGTGTGTGTGGCTAAATGAAAGCAGTGATGGACGAGGGACAGTTCTCCTTGTTATGTGACCGAAGAACAGTTGTAAATCCTGCTCCAGACAAAGGGGACAGATGCCCATAGGACACAGTGTTATGAATGAATTTCAGGGAGATGAGGTTGGGGAGAGAGGAAAGAGGGGGGGGGGGTCATAGTAACGATGAATCTGAATCAATATCACATCCTTCTTCATATCAGACTCCCTAAATATCCTATCTTATTTTTCTCACAATTGTTCCATCTTTTTTGGGGTTCTTCTCCACATTTTCGCTCTCCTTTCTGACTGTATCCTTTCTATGCCAATAATTTTTTCATCCTCCCTTTCTTTCCTACTCCTTTGAGGCTTTCTTTCACTCTGGCATTCTCCCTATACCCCTCTATTCCTCCTCCCTCCCTCCCTCCCTCCCTCCCTCCCTCCCTCCCTCCCTCCCTCCCTCCCTCCCTCCCTCCCTCCCTCCCTCCCTCCCTCCCTCCCTCCCTCCCTCCCTCCCTCCCTCCCTCCTTCCCTCCCTCCCTCCCTCCCTCCACCTTCCCTCCCTCCCTCTGTTCCTCCACCTTCCCTCCCTCCCTCTGTTCCTCCACCTTCCCTCCCTCCCTCCCTCTGTTCCTCCACCTTCCTTCCTTCCTTCCTTCCTTCCTTCCTTCCTTCCTTCCTTCCTTCCTTCCTTCCTTCCTTCCTTCCTTCCTTCCTTCCTTCCTTCCTTCCTTCCTTCCTTCCTTCCTTCCTTCCTTCCCTCCCTCCATCCATTCCCCCACCTTCACTCCTTCCCACATACCCTCTCTCCATCCCTGCCACCTTCCCTCCCTCTCACCCTCTTTTTCTCTCCCTCTTCTTCATTATCAATAATAAAAAAAGCGCTCTGCCTCCTCCCCTCCTCGGTGTGTGTGTATGTGTGTGCGTGTGTGTGACAGCAGTGGATCAAAGGACCTTTTACCTCCACAGCGTAGATAGGCACTGGTAGATCGGCGCCCGTAGTACGGCGCCTGTAGATCGGCGCCCATAGATCGGCGCTCGTAGATTGGCGCTCGTAGACTGGTGCTCAGAAAATAGGCTCTCGTAGACCGGTGCTCGTAGATAGGCGCTCGACGCTCGTAGATTGGCGCTCGTAGATCGGTGCTCGTAGATAGGCTCTCATAGATAGACGCTCGGCACTCGTAGATAGGCGCTCGTAGATCAGTGCTCATTGGGCTTTGACACTGACAGAAAACAATCTGTCTCCCTGCTCCTCTTAAAAGTAGAGACAAAATGGAGTGATGCGTTTACTTTTCTGTCCCCTCCTGTTGTATACTACAGATGAACAGAACTTCTGTCTGGAGACACTTGCTTTTTATTCTGGTTTGAAGCAGTGGGCTAAATCAGGGTCACACAGTGTTTCATGGTAGTCAAACAAATCTACTTTGAAACAAAAGTATACACCTCACACACATGATTATTGACTTTAAAAAAAGAAGACATGTACCATGTACCAATGTATTCCATTTTCAGTTTGCATACCAATATTACATGTCATATACATCAGAGAAGACTGAAATATAACAAAACCGTTTTACATGGAACACCGGATTTTCAACTGTTTTTTCCAAATATTATTTATTAATTGTGAAATTATGAAAAATGTTGATAACATTCCATCCATGAGGACACTAGAAGGCGATTTGGTCATTGACAGCATATAAACACAACATGCAACAATTTCAAAAATGTTAAAGAGTTACAGTTAATTTAAGGAAATCAGTCAATTTAAATAAATGTATTAGGTCCTAACATATGGATTTCATATGACTGGGCAGGGGCGCAGCCATTGTTGAGCCTGGGAGGGCATAGGCCCACCCACTTAGGAGCCAGGCCAGCCAATCAGAATGAGTTTTTCCCCACAAAAGGGCTTTATTACGGACCAAAATACTCCTCAGCACCCCGATCCCTCCCCCTCAGACGATCCAGCAGGTGAAGAAGCCGAATGTGGAGGCCCTGGGCTGGCGTGGTTAGGCGTGGTCTCCGTTTGTGAGGCCAGTTGGACGTATTGCCAAATTCTCTAAAATGACATTGGAGGCGGCTTATGGTAGAGAAATTAACATTAAATTCTCTGGCAACAGCTCTGGTGGACATTCCTGCAGTCAGGAACTCCCTCAAAACTTGAGACATCTGTGGCATTGTGCTGTGTGACAAAACTGCACATTTTAGAGTGGCCTTTTATTGTCCCCAGCACAAGATGCACCTATGTAATGATCATGCTGTTTAATCAGCTTCTTGATATGCCACACCTGTCAGGGGGATGGATTATCTTGGCAATGTAAAAATGCTCACTAACAGGGATGTAAACAAAATTGTGCACAAAATTTGAGAGAAATAAGCTTTTTGTGCATATGGAGATTTTTTGGGATCTTTTATTTCAGTTCATGAAACATGGGACCAACACTTTGCATGTTTAGTTAATATTTTTGTTCAGTATACTTTCCTAACCCTAAATAATCTACAAGATCAGAGTATTTTTAAATCTACCAATTGGTGCTGAAACGGAGATGAATATGCATATATTTAGATGTCTTTATTTCATTGAACGTGTTCTCTCAATATATTCTAGTCTAACGACAAAATTCTAACTTAAAGGTACACCGTATTTAAAGGGATGGTTTTAGATAAATGTACTGAAACCCCTATTGAATGAAAAAGCCCAACTGAGTGATCCAGGTCAAATGTTTCAAATGTTTCAGTTTCAAATGTAACAGTCTTGATTCCATCCCTCTCCTCGCCTTGAACCAGGGACCCTCTGCACACATCGACAACAGTCAGCCACAAAGCATCTTTACCTATCGCTCAACAAAAGCCTCGGTCCTTGCAGAGCTAAGGAAACAAGCATTTCAAGGTCTCAGAGCGAGTGATGCCACCGATTGAAACACTACTAGCGCACACCACTAACTAGCTAGCGATTTCACACCAGTTTCACGTTCCACAAACAGTGCAAGTGCAGCAGTGTATCTCTGCTTCAAGTTGATCCCTTTGGCCGCAGGAATCCATATACAGTGCCCCTGCCTCAAGCAAAGTACGCTAAAACATACAGTGGCCGCTTGAACCGTATAATAAATGACTGTGTGTTGTGGCAAAGGACAGACGCACACCTCTTTATCTGGCGGGCTTTTTCACTGGGCTCAGCTGCAACGTCAGTGTTCTCCACTGAGCCTTGGATGAAGATTTCCTCTTCCTGCTGTTTTCGTTATTAATATTTTATCTCTCCCTCTGGCTCAGCTTTGGTTGAGTGTAAGAGCAAGGCAGAGAGGGATGCTTGCGAAGCGGGTCCATTGACAATGAGGGTTGACTTACGATGTGAAATGCAGTGTCACATTTAAAAAAAACTTGATTTCTTTCCATCTCTTTCCTTTTTGCTCCATGTCCCCTTATTTTGTACTCTTTCCTAACTCCTTACCCCCTCTCTAATGTACACTTCATTTATCCTCCTCACCCCCCTCTAAATCTGTACACTTCATAATATTTCCCACTTCCCCAAAACTACACATTAACAAAATTATGTGGACACCTGTTTGTCGAACATCTCATTCCAAAATCATGGGCATTAATATGGAGTTGGTCCCACCTTGCTGCTATAACAGCCTCCACTCTTCTGGGAAGGCTTTCTACTAGATGTTGGAACATTGCTGTGGGGACATGCTTCCATTCAGCAACAAGAGCATTAGTGAGGTCACGCCTTGTTGTTGGGCAATTAGGCCTAGCTCGCAGTCGGCGTTCCAATTCATCCCAACGGTGTTCGATGGAGTTGAGGTGAGGGCTTTCTCAAACCGATCTCGACGAACCATTTCTGTTTGAACTTTGCGTTGTGCACGGGGGGCATTGTCATGCTGAAACAGGCTGGAAGCACTGTTTGTCATTGTATGCTGTAGCGTTAAGATTTCCCTTCTCTGGAACTAAAAGGCCTAGTCCAAAACATGAAAAACAGCCCCAGACCATTCCTCATCCACCAAACCTTACAGTTGGAACTATGCATTGGGGCAAGTATCAAATCAAATGTATTTATATAGCCCTTCTTACATCAGCTGATATCTCAAAGTGCTGTACAGAAACCCAGCCTAAAACCCCATCAGCAAGCAATGCAGGTGTAGAAGCATGGTGGCTAGGAAAAACTCCCTAGAAAGGCCAAAACCTAGGAAGAAACCTAGAGAGGAACCAGGCTATGAGGGGTGGCCAGTCCTCTTTTGGCTGTGCCGGGTGGAGATTATAACAGAACATGGCTAATAATCACAGTAGTTGTCGAGGGTGAAACAAGTCAGCACCTCAGGAGTAAATGTCAGTTGGCTTTTCATAGCCGATCATTGAGTGTATCTCTACCGTTCCTGCTGTCTCTAGAGAGTTGAAAACAGCAGGTCTGGGACAGGTAGCACGTCCGGTGAACAGGTCAGGGTTCCATAGCCGCAGGCAGAACAGTTGAAAGTGGAGCAGCAGCACGGCCAAGTGGACTGGGGACAGCAAGGAGTCATCATGCAAGGTAGTCCTGAGGCATGGTCCTTAGCGCTCAGGTCCTCCGTGAGAGAGAAAGAAAGAGAGAAAGAGAATTAGAGAGAGCATACTTAAATTCACACAGGACACCGGATAAGACAGGAGAAGTACTCCAGATATAACGGACTGACCCCAGCCCCCCGACACATAAACTACTGCAGCATTAACCAGGTAGGCCAGTTGAGAACAAGTTCTCATTCACAACTGCGACCTGGCCAAGATAAAGCAAAGCAGTGCGACAAAAACAGCACAGAGTTACACATGGGATAAACAATCGTATGGCTGTGTGCTCGATTTTATACACTTGTCAGCAATGGGTGTGTCTGAAACAGCCGAATCCACTAATTTGAAGATGTGTCCACATACTTTCGTATGTATAGCGTACTTCACCCTGTCTCAAGTATGCTAAAACATACAGCAGCAGTGTGGTCATTAAACTAGAACTCCTCTCTCCCCATAGCTGTGTGTTTGCTCCTGGGCTGTATGATCTTCCCGGATGGCTGGGATGCGGAGGTGGTACGCGACATGTGTGGCAAAGAGACAGGGAAGTACACGCTGGGAAACTGCTCGGTGCGCTGGGCCTACATGCTGGCCATCGTTGGCATCATGGACGCCCTCATCCTCTCCTTCCTGGCCTTCGTTTTGGGCAACCGGCAGAATGACTTCCAGCTGGAGGAGCAGCTCAAAGTAGAACAGAAAGGTGAGGCGCTAATGATTCTAAGCTAACCGCTAGACTAATGCTAATATAGGCTAATAGCTAGCCAAATGCTAGTCTAGGCTAACAAATGGGATAATGCTAATCCAGGCTAACAACTAGGATAATGCTAATCTAGACTAACAGCTAGGTTAATGCTAATCATGGCTAACAGCTTTTCTTTGAATTATGCGTCAAAATTCCTATTTGTTACCACATTTTGGCAGCAGTATTGTAAAATACACTTGGGCTAGGTTATTAAAAATATGCGTGCATAACTGTAAATTGCTTTGGATAAGAATGTCTGCTAAATGGCATATACTGTATTGTAACGACCCTGGGTTTATAAGCGCGGAAATCGACTCTGCCGCACGAGCATGCTTCTGCGGCACAGTCGGACCTTGGGCTAGAAGGTCGAGGGTTTGAGACCTGCTCCCTGCTGTTTTATGACAGTATATCATTTTTTATTATTTCTATATATTGAGACACCATTGGCTAATGCTAATTGTTTTCATATATCAAGCAATGTACTGGGTTTACAAAGTGCTATGTAGTTATGTTTTAATTACATTTCAAAACC